>NC_051232.1:27045438-27227938 GCF_015220715.1 Pygocentrus nattereri | reverse complement strand
CTTGTACCCTTCTCCAGCTTTAACATCTTGTCCTCCAGCCAGGTCTTCTGAAATCTTTTTGGACCATTGTACGTAATTCAACACCATAAAAATAAGACTATGTAATATTATGACTACGATGATGTCTGGTGACCCGTCCAAGGTGTCTCCTGCTTTCTGCCTAATGAGTGCTCCAGATCCCCCCATGACCCAGGAGGATAAACAGGGTAGATAACGCTTTTTGGAGCCGTTTATTCTTCACAAATGCATCACAAACCTTTTCCTCACGACTTTACGCTAATTTGGTTCCAGTGGCCCAGGAATCCGTTTTACTTGAATATATTAGATTAGTTTCATTGTTATGAGCTTGTTCTGTATCATAATACCAATAGTTCGGGAGTTCTGTAGGACTAGTCCTAATTTGTTTTAATGAAGTTAACAGATCACTGCTTAAAAAATGAGCCAAGATGCAGCCCAAACAAAAAAGAAAAAGAAAAAAAGTGGTTTGAAGCTTGTGAGCAACATTCCAGCACAGCATCTGTCTTATTTATATTGTCATCTGTCGTTTTATATTGTATTAGTTTATTTCACTACTACATTAAATAAAAGGCAACTCCAAATGTAAAAACCAGTTCATAAGTCTGAAAATCTGGAAGATCGCCTTATGTAAACAGGCTTATTACTGTTAATATTCTTTTTTTAAGCTTTCATTACCCCCAATTTCAATGGGACCCTGGTTACTCATGGTTAATAATGGATGCCTGTGTTGACCCTGGCTACATGTTCATTGCCACCTACACTGAATCACATCTGTGATGTTCAGAGACGTCCTAATTAACAGACTGCACACATACCTCCGTCTTCATTTGCCAGTTACAATATAAAGCGGTATTTTTCTGCAGAATGGTAGTGGGGACCAGTGAGCCTTCTTGTTTTCATTAAAAGTTCTGCGTAAAAACTGTTGAATCGAATTTGATGAATTGAATGTCGTTTGTTTCAGTGCAGCATTACATCTCTCAGTGAAATGGACTGTTTTCTATCATTTTCATGTCACCAAATGTTCTATCGCAAAACAAAACTGTGATTCTGTCTTTATTCGGCACAAGATGAACAACAGAGATACGTTTGTATCCTTTCACCCAGAGAAAAAGCCAAACTGAGGTAATGAGTCTAGATAACCAGCTACCTGGCTGACTTTAGCTTTCAGCTTGTTGCTCTACTCATCTGATGAGTCTGATGAGTAAGCAATTGCGTCCATTGTAATGATGATTTGAAGACAGTTACACGGATGCAGAACATATTTATCCTCCTAGCAGTAGTGTTGGCTCTCTGCCTTCACCTTTTCAAACAGCCCAGCCCAAGATTTTACCCCAAAACAGTTGTTCAACTGTTTCCGCCGCCTTCAAGATACAGAAGGAGCACTGTTTACAGCATGTTTACAACAGCTGTAGCGACGGTGGGATTTTACTTTCTCCCTTTAATCTTTAGACATACTAAGAATATTTGGGTGGGATTGTCCCTCAGATGCAAACGAATACTACACCTAGTATTCAGATTTACAGGTGGAACCCTGAAAAAGTCGTTCAACTCCCTTGAAAACAAATTTAAATTATAAACCACTTTTGTTTACAGCATTAATATAATGGCTCTTCGCGAACAAGGCACAAGTGTAACTCTTCCCATTTGAACATTAAACAAAGGCTTACGCCAATGGAAATTCATTGGAACAGTTCATTTATTTCTGCACTGTAGTTTTATAAAGTAAAGATAGGGAGATTTTAGCTCTTCTTATGCTTGTATGGGTGTGTTAGTTGGCATTTTATACTTTAATTGCTCAACGGTCAGTCATATTAAACTTTGGTTCTTGCCTTTGAATTCCAGGTCATAAGAAATGTATTGCGGTTGTAGGGCAATCTTGTATTATAGCCTATTGCTTTGTACTGTTTAATTGTTTGATCTCTGAGGGCCTACGCATGACGGTGCAATCGCTGTGTTTGACTGGCTGTTTTGAGTGGACCCTTCTTGTAAGGAGTGAGTCGGTTAATGTAAGAGTGCACACTGTCAGTGCATTTGTGTTAGAGATTATGTAGGATTGATATGTGGGATATATCAGTATGTGTGTCAGTACAAGCGTATCTGTAGATACTCGTCTGTAGATACTCAATGCTCTAGAGCTAAAATGTGAAACCACCCCTATGTGCATAGCTCCACATTACGACGCAATGACCTGAGCATGCATATTGGTGCATATAACAAACCAAATCTGTGCATGTTTTGAAAAGATCCCAACCAAAGCCAGACTATTCAAACATCCAAGGTTGCTAAGATCAGTAGTTGTGGCTACAGTTAGTGTTTTACAAAAGGCACTATAACAACCGCCCCCTACTTGCTTTCATTAGTCATTAACACACTAGTAGTAGTAATATTGTCATTGTTTAAATCAAGGAGTTGATTGAAAATAAAATAAAGGCTTGATCAGGGGTAACGACCAAACGTCCAGGTTAAAGACAACAATACAAATGACTGACTAATTAAAGCCAACTTTCAGCACTACATAGCATATATCATGGCTATAATATGGTAAAAAGTCCCAATAAACCTATTCATAAACAGTGCCAGTATATGTTTTGAACCTATGAGTTCAGTGGATTCCACCAAAGTCACCCCCCCAGCCCCCCCCACCCCCCAAAACAACTCAAAAACATGTTTTCGAGCATTACTTTGGCAAATGTTGCAAACTGTTTATGTGGTTCTGACAACGATTTTAAACAAGCCTTTAAACAGTTAATGTAGCTTACAGTTTAGAGTTTTTAAGTCTTGCCCCATACTACGAAAAATGAGCCTGGTCTTAAATGAGTGGAAATGGTGGCCCTACTTTATAAAATCTCTGGTTTAGCTCAGATAGCAAACTAAACATGAAATCATGAAATGTCTGGGACCCACCAGCCGAAACTGAGAATATGATTGGCTCTTCCATTGCTTTTGCCTTTGACTCTGTCTGCTTGTTTAGGTCAGGGGGTCCATGCAGTTCAGGCACAAGTGCAAACGTCCTCATCAAAAATTGGTGGGGCTCACTCATTCTACTTACAGCATTTGTAAATGCTCTTATCCAGAGTGACTTACAATTTTACACAGGTAGGCGAAGGTAGTGTTAGGAGTCTTGCCAAAGGACTCTGGTGTAGTGTAGAGTGCTTGCCCAAGCAGGGGATTGAACCACAGGCTATAGCATAGAAGGCAGGTGTGTTACCCACTACACCAATCACATATAAATGGAAAGAAAATCGTTTAGTGGCTGTTATCAGTATGTACTGAATACATCAAGCAGTCCCAGCCTACATACTAGCAACCGTTGTGTAAGATGTTCCCTTGGCGAAACACTGATCTACAGCATACTCAGACAATCCCCTCGCTCTAGCGACAGCCATGTCATAGCAAAGGCACACAAGTTGAAAGTAAGACAACACTAAACAGCCCACAGACAAACTGATCTGCCACAAGAGAAAATTCAACCTTCCAAATTCAACACTTGGTCGCGCACGTTCCACAGCAACACTGTCAAGAGAAAGAAAGGCCTGCTATCAAAAGCTGATCTGATGTAATTTGTGGTAATCGATACATAAGGGTAGCCGCCGTTTGCTGCTATTCTGTTTGCAGCGGAAATTTCAGTGAGCATGAATAAGCAGACTGCTGCTATTGTTTAGAGTGCAATTCTCTACCCTTGCAAATACACAGTAAGGAGGAAAGTCTTACTGTCAAGTCATTTTTAGCACATTTCTTTGCAAACGTGTCAGAGAGGACAAGCAATAGCTTACACTGAAAAGGCTCTCGCTTTCATAACAGGGTGGCCTTGAAAATGTGAAAAAAAGAAACCTTCAGCCTTGTTGCAGGCCAATATCCTGCCTAAATTAGCTTCACAACAGACACCACTGATGAACTCTGACTCTCTCCGCCTTTAAAAGTACAATAATCAAGCAATGACTCTTATAAACAACACCTTTCAAATTGCAGCATCGAGCACTGATTTTCTCTCCCTCCAATTCCCTTGTGAATCCCAGATGACCATGCATCACGGTGTCAACATGAATTATGTTGCCGATAAATCAATTCGCATTTATCTCCAACGCCGAAGGCACTGACCAATTAGGCTGCCTAGATAGAAACACATTAAGCCCTCATAGATGCTAACTGCATGGTGTTTCTAACTGCACCACTTTAGTGGGCAATTACAGTACACGTTTGATACATCTAAGAGGATAATTATGTTGGGGGGAGGCCTTCACTATCTAAGCTTTACAGCCACCTCTGTATCAAAGCCATTTCCATCCGCCCGTTTATTTGGCTTCTGTTGATTTGGCGTAGTATATGAACTTGTTAAGTTTTATGAGATATGGAGCGCAGCTGACACATTTTTATGCATTGCAACAATCGAGTCCCATTGCTCATTTGCAGCAGCACTTTGAGTGACAGACTTAACAACCCTTTACATCTAGCAGGACTATTTTATCGGATGCGGGCACGCATGCTCACTCGCACGCTAATGCTAAAACACACACACGGCTGAATGCAGGCGCTCACAGCCCCCTGGGACACGTGCAGTGGGGGAAAATTCAAGATTTGATTCGATAGTGAAGCTTTAATGAATGCCTTGTATCAATTTGTATGCGTGTTGCTGCAGCAACCTTCCGACTGGTTTTGATTACATTACCGCTTCTTGTTCATGCACTGTGTTCCGAGTGCAGAGCTTATTGTACTAGCCCAAGGGGGGTCCGGCCTTAGCTTTTCCTGAGGCTCCTTTGCTAGGTACCCATGAGTGGGTGGGTTTCAGTCAAAGAGCCACTCAAAACTATTCACAAAGGCTGACCTTGACATGCTAGAGCTAGGTTAATGGGCGAGGGTGGCAAGGTTCTGTTGCTAAGGAGACGGGTATTTTCTTGCATTCCTTGAGCGGAGTTGTAAGCATCATGTTCAAGTGGGAGAGAAAAGGATTATGGAATGCCAAGCTGTGCAAGCTGATGTGGGATTAAATAAACAAAAGGGTGGTGTTGACCCATCTATCTGTTGGATTGGATCACCGTAAGACTACAATTGAACAGATGCTAGTTGGGTGGTGGACCACTCTCAGCACAGAGTTAGGCACCAATTGAAAATGCCTAACAAAGCACACAACTGAATGAGACCATTGTTTGTGCAGTGAGGTCATGTTGCCATATTCAAATGAATATCAAGTAGAATATTCCGTAATCTCCCTAATATCAAAACTAGCCTATTAGTCTACTAAAGTTAACTTAGCTGACAGGGCAAATTATTTACAGCACTGTTTTCCAGCTTTTACTCGCCCCAAGCAATCAGACAACAATTCTCATTATTAAACCCTGGGCCAAACACATCAAATGCCTACAAGCTGTCAGGAAACAAGCAGATGAATGTCGGCGGACACTGAATCTTGAAAAACGCCAATTCAGCATGGAGCAGACGTATTTCATGGTCATCTGCTGACAGAGACAAGGTAGTAGTAGAAGCTAGGGAGCCGAGAAAAACCTCAGAGGTTGTAAGCAACAGCTGAAGATTAATTCCAAAATTGCAAAAGCAACACTGGTCAGGTAAAACTGGCCCTGAGCAATGAAAAGCATTCAAAGCACTGAATGAGGAGTTGGCAAAGGCTGGAACTTTAGTCTACTTTGACAAAGACGTGCCTAGTCAAGAGACTGCCAATGTCTTGAGTGCTGGGAACCACACTAGTCCAAAAACAGAATGGTCAGCACCGTCAGAAATAGACTGGCCATCGGCACTACCAGGAGATTTCCTGGTCGGCCTCATCTGTGCACCATGCCGTCAGTCAACACTGAGGGACAGAGAAAAATATGACTAATTGCCTCATACACACTGCATCCTCAATGCATTCTCCTCTCCCAGATGATGGAGAAAAGTGCACCTGTGGGAAAAACAAAAGGGACAGAGGCACCTGAAAATATGTGGAAATTATTTAAGGCACACAATATTTGTACAGTAAATCAGGAAGTTATAAATGGCTACTTAAGAGTTCCTGTAGACTTCAGGGGAGTTTACCTAGTGAAGTATAAACCAGGACATGCTTCAGTTACATTTTGTTCATTAGACTCTCTTTGGATGACTTTTCAGACCACTTAAATAGTGCTACACTGCAGCTACGAGACTTTTCAGACCACTTAAATAGTGCTACACTGCAGCTACGAGGCATCATCGGCTACTTGAGCGATGCTACATTGCAGCTATGATGCTTCCCGGTCCAGTCACTTGTGCAACTCTTCATCACAGCTACAAGGCTTCCCATGCTGGCCGCTTGACCGACTCTACACTGCAGCTATGAGGCTTCCAAGGGTTTCTGCCTGACCAAGTCTAAGCTAAGCTAAGCTAAGGCTTCCAGTACCGGCTGCTTCATTGCAAATATGAAGCCTTCCAGGCTGGGCGCTCGAGCAACTCTATACCACAGCTACAAGGACTCCTGGGCTGCCACTTGAGCGCTGTTACACCACAGCTTTGAGGATCTCTAGGCCAGTCTCCTCAGTGACTCTGTACAGCAGCAACAAGGCTTCACTGGCCAGCAACTCGAGCGATTCTACACTGCAGTTAAGAGGCTTCTCTGGCTGGCTGCTTAAGGGACTACATCGCAGTAACATGGCCTCAAGGCTGCATGACCAACCACACTGCAACTATGAGGCTTCCCAGGCTGGCCACTTGAGTGATGCTACGCTGTAGCTATGAGGCGTCCTAGGTCACTTCAGTGACTCTATACAACAGCTAAGAGGCTTTCTAGGCTGGCGACTTGAGTAGCTTGAGCACAGTTACAGCACAGAGATGAGGTTTCAAAGGCCAGCCAGTTGAGCGACTCTACACTATGGCTACGAGGCTTCACAGGCTGAGAGGGACGTGGTGAACTGTGTATGTTGAGGATTGTTTTGTTTATCGTTGATTGTGCATTTTGTTACTGTCACAGGGTCCTGGGGTTTGACAAAGGTGGCATAAAATTACTCACTTTATACTGAACAAATACAGAATTCAACTGATATTGAATGAGTATTTTACAACTGCCTAGCATGTAGCTTAGCCAATCAGATTTTACCACCGAAACTATGTTTTAGAAAACCAGTTGTAACATTTAAAATCAGTGCAGCTGAATCAAAGCCTTCAGATTGACGCATCATGACTATTAATGCACTTTTATACCACTGTTTTCATAGTTTATGAGAAATAGCACAGGTCGGTTGTCCATGTATGTTTCCATGCCATTTCAGCCGAGCTCATCACGCACCCTTTGACCTCAGACAGGGAATGATGAGTGTGTGCAGCTCGCTCCACCCTGCTGTCTTAGTAGCAACGCAAAGATAAGCAGCTGTAGCAGCGACGCTCGGCCACTGCAACGTTCCGCCAGAATGGCAACCCCTAAGCCTTCCAAACAAATAAAGCCTCAAACTCGCCTGGCAATCTTTATTATGGTAATTCCCTCTAATGCAGATTAGAAAGTAATTGGCAACAGTGTGTACACAGAAATTGTGGGCGGAAAGGGAAGATAAGAGAGTGGAGATGTCCAGAGGAGTAGGAGGACTTTTTTAATGCTCCATTACGTGCTGTAATCCTTATAAGACCTGTAAAGGCCTTGGATCCTAAACCTGTTTCTGTCAGACCGACTCAAACGCAACACTTTATTCAGCACCATGTAAGACAATGGATCTAAAAGGACTCAAATGCGTTGAACATGTAGCTGCCACGATGAGAAGAAGGGGAGCATGTACTGGAAAGAAGCTTTAACATCTCTTGACCGAAGCAGTACAATCACTGGCCACTTTAATAGAAACTCTTCTCTTGTAGCTCCCCCTTGCTGGTGTAGTTAAAGACTATAGCACAACAGTTGATGCTAGACATCCTTTGTTCTGCATCAATGGTTAGATTTTGACCACAGAAAGGCTGGATATTTTTATCTTTAGGTGGTGGACCACTCTATATCTAGCAGTGACACGGTCGGGTCTGATACATGCATACCAGCATCACACTAGCATGTCATAAATGGTCCTCAACTCAAAAAATAGGTGGGGTGTTGTTCCAAAATATTAACCAGTGATTGCCTGTCTGAATTGCATTAATATACCATTAGGAAGGAGTCAGGTTTTTTGAATATTTGAAGGTCACAAATGTTGAAAAAAAGTCAAGAATTTTGAATATGCAAATTAGCTCAACTTAATTAGTCATATTCAAGATGTCAAAGCAGAGGGCAGTGCATAGCTTTGGTCGCCACTATGGTAGAGTGTGGCTGACAGACTGGGCGGGACAACAGATGTGCTACAGCAAGGGTGCCCAATCCTGGTCCTGGGGAAATCTACCATACACCTAGTTCTAGTTTTCAGAACCCTCCCTGCAGGCCTTTGTCACCTGGTATGAGGTGTGTTAGATCAAGATTGGAGCTGAACTCTGTAGGGTGACAGGAACAGGATCGAGGACCCCTGTGCTACAGCTAAAAAATGTTTTTAGTTGTTAAAAGAGGTTGTTGAAACTTGACTCTGCCATAAAGTAGATCTCCAGGACCAGGTTTGGCAACCTTGGCGGTAGGGTATGGCCATACAGTGGCACTCATGAAGTGGCCAGTTAGTGGCAGCACAAGGAAGGTAGAACAGCCAGATAACATCCAGCACAAACCATAAAGAATCAATGAATATTTAAAATCAAAGTGAGATTTAGAGCCCATCCTGCCATCTACTTTTGAAGAACAGCCCATCACCTCACTGTTTAAACCCTTAGGGTTTGCTGTTTGACTTATTAAAGCCGTATCTGAAGAAGAAATTTTAAGCCGTGTATAAATCTGCAGTGCAAAACTCATTCAGCAAGCTCCCTAAAGCCATTTAGGTTAATGTCTTCCTTCAGACCTTTCCCATATGCTCAAATGAAAATGCCACAGCACAAAAGGCCATTATTGTTTCTCCTCTATAATCAAAGCTTCTCTTTTTTTAGCGTGAAGAGGCAACAATAAAAACACACTGGATGTGGTGTAGGCTACAGCTCAATTGCTATCTAATTTTAGTCAATTTGATCCTTTTTCCTCCTCCGTTTTGACTTTTTTTTTTGGTTGACATTTTGATGATGGCCTTCCGCCCGTTTCACAACAGCAACCTGATATTAGCTTTGCAAAGCCTGAGCAATTTTTCCGTTTTTTTTTTTTTTTCCCTTTTCCCCGGGCAATCATACATGGCCCTAGAGAAGCTTAAATCTGCTCAGGCAAAATGATCAAATTAGCATTTTCATTCAGTCCACAAAAAAAAGAAAAAAAAAGTGCATGTCATTTGGATAGGAAAGACACAATTACAGGGCATGGAGGGAGAGACAGAAATCCTCCCACATAGTCTCTGCCTTAATGAGATGAGGCAGAGTTGATGAAGGCATACCTGAACCTGCTGCCCGTGGAGCTGTTGTACTGAGAGAAGTCGTCTCTCGTCATATCAACTTTTCATGAAACTTTTGGCTGTATAGAGCTGGTTTCGTGTCACGGAGTTAATGCGCTAACCACCTCCACGAGCGGCCGCCGACCCTGCTCCTGAAGATCTACCTCCCAGGCCAAATCTAACACACCTGATCCAACTAATGAAGTGGACTAATGGGCTGGATAAGACATGTTTAATCAGGTTTAAAAAGAACCCTTTGGGAAGGTAGATCTGCAGGAACTGGGTTGGTGTCCACTGCCCTACACACAGAGATCAAAGTTCGTTCAGTCCTGGGAGTTAATTTGGGCCTCTTTCCTGATCAATACAACGTGTGGGTGGCCTCAAGACTGTTTGTACCATTGCGTTCAATAAGATCAGCTATTTGGAAATTGTTTTCAAGGGGGAAGTGGACTTTTCTTGGCTGAGTTGGTCAGATTTGTCCATGTGTCAAGGACAAGCCATACCATCCATTTTTGGCATCTTTATTTTTCTATCGCCGCCTGTAACACGGTTTCGTTTTAAAAAAGGAAAACTGCTTCAAAAGAATCAAATTGTTTTGCACTTTGTACGTCAGCTAAATTTGTACAGAGTAGCTGATGTTTATGTATGTCAAACAATGTAAAGAATAAATTGTAGAATAAATGTTTTGAAGTCCAACATGAATGACTTCAGAACAGGCTGTTTTTGTTGCCGTGCCAATAAGCCCAGTTCTGATTGGCTGCCTCATTTAGAAATCAGTCTATAATGAAACAGCCCTTACAACTTCAGTGAGTGGGTGGCGTTAAACTACTGTCGGGTGTCGAAGTGGATATGTAAATGGGTCTAATTAATGAAAGGCCCTAAAAAAAAAAAAAAAAAGATTTAGATTCATGTGTTCTTGAATTAAAGGTTCACACCTTTGTGCTCTTGAGTGCGCACAGATTCTGTTCTTACCAAAGAACAAATGCCACTTACTGCCTAAGTGGGTTTTAAGAAGAAATGATGAAGGAAGCCCATTTAATTCAAGACGGTCTGTTTTTTTTGTGCACCTTAGTTTCCATATATGGAGGGTATGCACTCCAGAGTGCACAGGGCTGCAATAATTCTCATTAAACTTGTTTTGGCTTGAACAAAAAAGCCTCAATTTGTGCTCAAAGCATTGACTAGAACTGTGAATGAAACTCCAAGGCAACCTTGAAAACATACAAATCTTCAGAGTCAAATTTAGAACTGAATACATAAAAAAAAAATTAAATAAAAAAAAGAAATAACCACCTTCAAGTAGTCATCATCCTAGCTGGAAGTAAGCACTGTACCGTCTCACGCGTTCTGAAAGTCGAAGGGCAAAGATAACAGTGCCTTTAAAATGATGAGAACTTTGAGAGTAGTTTTTTAAAGGTCACTCTGAGCTGAGAGACGCCATACACTTCAAAGAGAAAAAAAACGACTTTAAATTGTGAAAATGAATTCTTCATACAACAGCAGGGAAGATTTATCAAACCTGACAGTGAGTCACCGCAAAGCAGTTCGGTTCAAACTTGTAATTCCGCCTAGCAGGGAAAATATCTTCATCAGAAGTGACAAAGGCATAATAAGAGACAACTTGGACGGAATAAGGCATTTGACGAGCTGACACACAAGCAAAGGAACGAGACACACAACAGGAGAGAGGCAAGAGAATTATATTTCAGACATATTTCCACACTGGATGGAACACAAGAGATGTTAACAGCGCTGGTGTGTCACTGGTACACTGTGTTGACTCTAGACTCACCCGTGAGATTACCATTATTTTATCTGCAGCAGGATAATAAGACTCACCGGATATCTGACTGAGCTGTACACGTGTAAAAAGAAGGTTACGAGTGACAATAGAGAGATCTATTGATTTCTTCTGGTGAGGGCGCGGAACAGAAACGGACTTGAAAGCACGTCTGAAAATACACTGTGCGTTGTGGCAGAGCCGGCAGGAAGGGGGAGTGGGCCGCCCTTAAGATGGGGCGCCCTTGTTTGCCTTACAGCATCCTCCTCTTCTCGAACTCCTGTAGAAGATAAAAGAAAGCCGTCAGCTACTTTCAGATCTAGAAACACATTAAAGCAAATGTAGTCAATCATCCAATACATGTCCGGTGTACCAAGTTTGTTTTGCACTGGAGCTGCTAGGATAGTGCAGCTAAGTAATGGAAGCTTATAGCCTCTAAAAGCTGGTATTGTGGTAACTGCACATCTAAATCATTACAGCTGCTTCAAGTTGTTAAGTAATCTAAAAACAGACTTGCTCAAGTGGTTTCAAAGGACATACACCTTGTATCTCCATTTTCGTCGTTTTTCAGTGTTTGACATCATTTGAAAATGCTTGTTGTACATTGTACATAAATTTCAGGATGAATGGACTAAAAGAAACGGCACAAAATGACATGGAAAAAGTCTGGTTCCACTGACCCTTCTCCTGTAAAGCTACCATTTTGGTTACAAGGTTTCCTTCCAACAACGGCGGTAAGCAAGTTTAAATGAAGCTTCTCACGTTTTGTTAAAGTGAAAATAAGCACACATCCTCTACAGAGAAGACATTTCTGCACGTCTTAATGCACAACTACCGTTTATTTGATGACTTTACCACATCGTGGAAAAATGAAAACAAATGATGGCCAGTGCAAATATACATTTCATTTTTTTTATATGTTCAACTTCAAATAAATAAAAACTGCACTAAAACGGGCAGAAAAGGGTCATATTTAAATTTGTTTTCACTTACAAAACAACAAGATATGTTATTCATTTAAGAGTACCCAAACTTTTGCATGGGACTGGAATTACACGCAATGCATTTAAAACAAATTTCCTCTAAACAGATTAGGAATGTGCTCAGGTGCTTGGCTACTCTGTTAACCACTCAAGGAGCCAGTATTCAAACACGGAGATCACTTTTCGGGCACTTGTCATGATCCTGGGACGATGGAGGAAAATACCAACTCAGTCAAACGGCAATTTAACGTTTGATCAGCACAGTAAAGCAGGGCGAAGTCACTCGCACGTATGGGTCGGGGTATAATACTACACTTGGCCATACTGCCAAATACAAGTGCCTCGATAGGAGCCCGGGGCCACGGACACGTCGTTAGCGCCAACGTTAACTCTATGTTAACTTTAGCCTTTACCATTATCGGTCTTACTCTAGCTGATGTTAGCTGAAGTCCAGAATCCGTGAAAACATATTTCTCTGATAAACTAACGAACTGGCATGTCGTTCACCTGACAGACCACAATGAGCTCTCGGTAGCGTCCAGTAACGGCTAGCTGCTGTAGCTTTAGCTCATTAGCTAAAACTGAAGACGAAACTCGACCCAGTTAAACTGGAACACAAACTCCCAATACAGATTATCTGTGTCTGTCCTTGTAATTAATTTGTACGAGGGTTTATCGCACCGGCTGGCTGTGCAAATGCGGAATACAGTGCGGGGAGCACAATAAACTCGAACACGAACAATCTGCCAATGCTAATCACTCCGATACGAAACCGACGAATAACGATCCATGTGCTGAAGAAGAGAGCGCTTTAGCCTCGCCCAAGCAGGACAGACTGGATTTCCAATTAGAGGCAGCTCTCCAAGTTTTACACTGTATTCATAAAGTTTTATTCTGAGGCACTGGTTTTAGAACTATTTCTATTAGCCAAGTCATAACACTGTAAAGCTAAAGCAATGAGAAGCGAGATCAGCCATTGCCCATTATTGACTGATCTTAAGTCCCTTTCTTCAGGTAACAGTACATCATACACTGTCAGAGACCACATAAACAAGTCTATTATGATATTACTTGACTATTCCATGTGGTTTGAGGCAAGCGTACAATGTTGAATGGTGTAAGAATGGTAAAGGTATGTTAGCCACCTAGCTACAGAGCAAAACTTCATGGGAAGTGGCTTATCGACTGCATTCAGGGTAAGAAGACGACTATGCAAGATTGATTTTTCACAAGTACTGCTTAAAGATTTCCAGAGCCCACAAGTGGAGGATTATTACAGCCTTTGCGGAGTAAGAAGTGATGTGGGACACGATGAAAGTGTTTCCAAAGGCAGCGCGGCATCAAAGAGCGTAAGACGCTGCCGAGCAGCTTTGCTATATGAGCAAATATTCATTAAACACAGTGCGACATACATTGACACTGCTCGCTCACAAAGAGCCGGCACTTCCAGTGTGCAACTCGCACTGGTGAGCGAGACGTGGAAAAGTGCAGGAAACACCAGTCATTTATAAAATATATTCCCAAGCACGAGTGAAGTCACACAAAGATGGCTCCAGACCATTACGCTGCAGTGCAGTTATTTACATAGTCAATTTACTAAGAGTAACAGCTGCGGGGCGATCCGAGGCGCATTCTGAAAACACATTTTCCCCAACTGGGTACGGCAGAATTGTGCATTTCAGAGAGAATTCCCTTATGCAAATGCCATTTATCAGGAATGGAGTGTGCGGAGAAGATGTACAGGTTCTGAAATCATATTAGGGGTTCTACTGCCACCTAGTGGCTAATAGAAGAACAGCCAGGACTATGAGGCTTTGGTGCAGAGGGACGTTTGTGTTGCTCGCCTTTGCTGTGGTTTGCAGTGGAAGTATGGCAGCTACTCGTCAGACATAAGCATGTGCAGAAGTCAGAGACCACTCTTTGTTTCATTTCGAGTTGAAGTAGAAAGTGACTGTTTGTCAGAACACAGTGAACGGAATACTACGTAGGAGTTTCAACAACAAAATATATATATATTAATTTTTTTTAGTATCCACTTTTTACTTTTATTACAGCTTGTTATTTTAGGAGATTTTCCAGTCAAATCTGCAGGGATGTTTTTCCACATACCCAGTGTTCAGTCTTAGAATCTGATTAGATTTTCTGAGGTCTGGACGCTGGTGTGGTCAGTCCATTGTTGTCGTTTTCTTTTTTATTTATTTTTTTTCTCAGTCTCGACAGCTACACACCCTTTCAGAGTCGTGCTGAGTGTCTTCTCACAGTGGAAGGATGGACAGAAACACCTGTGGATGTTCTCGGATCTGAAGCAAGAGGGAGTCTGATTTTCTCCTCCCTCCTCCTCTATATTTTAATCATTTTCTGAACTCCAATTTTGGAAAGTCTGTTTTCTTTATCTTTCTTTTTATTTACTGTAACTTATTTGACCGTCTTCTTGCTTATGCAAGTGGATTATCAGATACTTTATCTCGAAATTCATCCCTAGAAAAATGAATAATTTGTACTTTATAGCTGCTTTGAATGGAAATTAAATAAATGAAGGGCGATTTCTGATTTGCACACTTCTGTATATCACTGTCCACTGAAAAACAAACATCCCCAAAATATTAACTTTACAGGAAAAGGCAAAAACCCTCTTACCTTTCAATGCAAGTCAATGTAAAAGACTTTGTTCCAAGTGATTTTAGAGCATTTCTATTGGGCCACGCATCATGAAATTTTTTACACAACCGTTGTGTTGAAATGATGTGCAAAACAAAATATCGACAAAAATGTAGAAATCATGTTTTTCTCTGAACTGCGACGATATATCGGACGCATAAGAGAGACAATCGTATCAGGTCAGGTTCCTTCAAGTGCTGCGTGTCTGAAGTGTTTCTCTCAGTGGGTTTTCGCCCTCCAGTTAGAAACACTCATCTCGTCAACGCGCCAGTACAGTGAGCTCGGTTGCTAGGGGATGAAAGGGGGGAAAAGAGAGAAGGAGAGGATAAAAAAGAAACGTGTGGGCCAATATACTGGAAGAACACACTGTAGGAAATAAGAGTAAAGCAAAGATAACAGAGATGAAACGAAGGAAACGCGATTCTGAACATTTTCTGTTGCTCCTGTGTGTTTGTGCCGCTGTGTGGGCTACCGAGATTAAACCGGCCAATGAGATTAAAAGAGATGTATGAACACAAAGGGCTGCTAAATTAACAACCAGCAAGAGTGTTTTTCATCATTACTTGCAATGATTACAAATTAGATGCCACCGAGAGAGAGAGGGAGAGAGAGAGAGAGAAAAGAAACTATCGGTACAGAGGAAGAAGCATTTACAGACGCTCGTAATGAAAGAATAAAATGATGAATGGGTGTAATATGCGCTTTCACTTTTTATACATCTTGTTAAAAGTGGCTGGCTGTGATAAATTGAAATAAAGAGGCCGAGCTGCTAACTCGCCAATATAAACGGAGCTTTATTCATTTTCTCAGCAGGCTCAATCGCATATCATAGAGGTAAAAACTGCCTGCTTCCGCCTGCTTAAAAAGCACTTCATCTCGGGCCTTGGCTGGGTATGTGAAATTGCAGGCTTTGTACAATTCGGTCGTGTCGTTAGAGTTTCCGCTTTGTGAGACTCACACAGGTAATTTAAAAAGTAAAGTTCAGTAATAATGGTTGACTTCAGGTTTCATATGTAACCTGGTGCAATTAAAGAAATCATTGAGTGAAAAATCTACATATTCTTCTCTTTTCTCCTTTCTTCAAGGTTTGCTTCCTTGGTTTTACTCTGGAGCTTCAAGTCTAACGTAGCTACCAAGTAGAGGAAGTTGATACCGCACTAATTAGCATTGCATATTTGCCTAGTTCAGCTGTCAAGTGATCTCAAACAGAATTTCTGTATGACACTTCTGCATAAAAATGGGCAGCCAGAGATCAGGCTTTAGAAAGGTTATTCATTAAGTAAGTCAAACAGTGTCAGAATCCAGGGGTAGACAATTATAAACTGCACTAGACCTAGCCAATAAATCTTGTGGCCAAAATACCAGCTGAAACATGTTTATGGTAAATACACGGCTGTTTTCAGGTTTTGCTCTGAAACGAATAAGATTTATTGAAAACTTCACGATAATCAGAACGTTGCCGTTGTGGTGGAGCCCCTTGATATGGTCCGCTCTGACATCATCCAGTCTAGTTCAGCTTATTAGTTAGTGTTTAGCTAGTGCAGTGACAACCTGTCAATTTAACCACGGCTTATTTAACGCTGTACTTCATGGCCTGACATAAGCCAACAGAAGAGCATCTGTGACAACACGTGGAGCAGCTCAGCAGTAGGGACCACCACAGTCACCACACTGCCACACTGAGTGCATGTGAACTCTTACTCAGCTTCCATTCGGATTTCTCAGCCTGGACATGTGCGAAAACAGGCCATGGTACCGGAAATAAGCAGGCAGCGCTGCTATCAGATGGCTGCAAAAGACTTTTAGAGCGACACTGATTCAAACTTCAAACTTGACTAAATTAAGGATTTAAACATTCTTCATCTTCTAGATCATGCATGTTTTTTTTCATTTAAAGTGGCTGGATGGTTATAAAAACAAACAAACAAACAAAAAACATAGCATACAGGGGCAGTTGTGGGCTGGAGGTTAGGGAACCAGCCTTGCGCCCGAAAGGTCGCCAGTTCGATTCCCTGAGCCGACAGGATGTGACTGAGGTGTCCTTGAGCAAGGCACCTAACCCCCAACTGCTCCGGGCAAGTGTGTTCACTGCCCCCTAGTGTGCGTGTTCACTGCATGGGTGGGTTAGATTGCGGAGGTGAAATTTCCCCGTTGTGGGACTAATAAGGGTCACTTAATCTAATTAATTAATCTAATAAGGTCTGAGTTTATTGGCCGGTTGCAAAGCAGAAATCTTATTACTGCCTGACTCATGTAGACCTGGAGTTTCCCCATTATCTGATTACTCCAGTGCATGTAAATGCGTTGATTGGATTACGGACAACATCAGGTTTCCTGCTGTTATCAGATCATTAAGTACACGTAAACGAACTCATTATCTACTGCGGTCGTCACAGTTCTCTCTGGTTAGTTCTGATGCTCAGGCTTGTTTAAAGGGAGGGGGTCTCCAGGTCTCCAAGACAAATGGTCACTCAGGCCACAGGCTCTGCATTTTTAGTGGCCAAATCATGAAACACTTTGACCAGCGACACCCTGAAGCCCTTGAATTGCACTGACTGGCAGAGTTCTGTGTTAAACTCTGCTCCTTTTTCTCTCTGTATCTACAGTGACTTCTTGTTTCTAGCAGTATCTGAGCTCAGGACTGTCTTTTCTCTAAGCTATTGGTAATTAGCAAAGATACTTTCTCTAGACAGACAAAGCACTTCTTGTAAGTCGCTCTGGATAAGAGCATCTGCTAAATGCTGTAAATGTAAATGTAAGCCCTGAAGTCTATTTAAGATTACTTAAGGAGGCGTTCTCCTTTCTAGACTCTCTCAAGCATGCTGCTTTTCATTGTTATCTACGAACAGTATGGCTGAAATGTGTTCCTCTAACCTGCCAAATGTGTTTCGCATTTTTAAACTGGGCATTCAAGTTGATAAATGTCACCTTTTGTGCTGAGCCATGACAAAATATCTGATCAGTCAATATTGAGGATAACCCCTCTCTCATCACTCAAGCAATGTGCAGGATTTGCTGTTTTCGAACACCTGGAGCTGAATAACACTCGGCAAAGATTACCACAATTATATTTATTATGATAAATGTCAGTTTGGAAATGTTGTTCAACTGTCTCAGATCGTTGCCTCGTGTTTACGAATTTGTCAATCCAATATGCTAATGGTGTGTCTGTCTACATGCCCCTAAATAGATCAGTGTGGGTTGAGGCATTTTGGTTTGTGATGTGATGTTGTGATGAAGTACGTGATGCTTTCTTTGAAGTTGAAAGTTTGGGCAGAAAGACAACTGTTAGTATTTCTTCCTCTCAAGGATTCCTGAGCTTGAAGAAACATCCAGAAAACCCAATCCCAAACAAGGAAGAGGTTTAGGTCGATTAGACTGGCCCAAACTCCCCCACGGTCACATCCAAATAATCTTACCTTGAACATGGTGCTTCCCAGCTGCGCGGGGGACATGCTGACAACCACTCCAGCGGACTGTAGGGCAGCGATCTTCTCTTTGGCTCCGCCCTTACCCCCAGCGATGATGGCACCTGCATGACCCATCCTCCTGCCAGGGGGCGCTGTGAGTCCAGCAATGAACGAAACCACGGGCTTTGCCTTGGTACCCTGAACACAGAAGAGTCAGAAAATGACAGTTTCTTCAGTAAAACATAAGAAGGCATAATGGCTTTAACTAGGAACAAAGGCCCGTTCATGGTTTACAAAATTGAAGAACGTGAAATCATTTCAGTAGTTTTAATACTTTGGCAGCTACCGCTGAATAAAAGCTTAATGCACAAAGATAGTTTCATGCTGACGGCTGCTAGAAGCCTTCATTCATTTAAGGCAAACTGAGCAAAGGCTCAGCATTAAAAAAAAAACAACACATTTCAGCACTTAAACGATCTAAACAAGCTAACAATAAATGTAGGCTAAAGTAAAAAAAGTTAGCGTAATGCTAATGATCGTTAGTAGCATTCACTTGTTATAAGGTTCAGCAATAGATGAGTGCGAAATAAGCATCTCGGTATTCAGTGGCTGACAATGAATGCAAGCTAAAGGAAACGAGTTAGCACAATGCTAAGGATCGCTGGCAGCTTTCATTCTGTGAAACTTAGCATTAGAAAATTTGCATTAAAGCAAATTAGCAAATGAAGTATTTTAATATTCAGTGTCTAGTGATGAGTGAAGGCTATAGGCACAGAATCAGCATAAGGCTGAGACTGCCATAAGACCGCCGACTAATTAAATATATCTTTAACCAATTGAGCAAACGATCAGAAATAAAAGAACATTTGAGCTTTTCAATATTCAGTGTCTAACCATTAATGATGGCTAAAGGAACTGAGTTAGCATAATCGTATGATCACTACTACTTTCCATTCTTGAGAAAAGCAGCATTAATGTTAAAGCATCTCGGTATTTCAATATTCAGTGGCTGACGATGAATGAAAGCTAATGGCTCAGAGTTAGCATAACTGCCAGCAGCTTTCATTCATCGTAAGCAACCTGAGCAAAAGATTAGCATCAAAAGAATATTTTAAAATTTCAATATTCAGTGGCTAACGATGAACGGAAGCACCGGGTTTAGCAAACGCTAATAGCTTTCATTCACTGGAAACAACTGGAAGGACTGTCGAGTGAATTATTCTCTGAATACTGCAGGAGGCCCTTGAAGCAGAAAGTATTAATGATTAAAATACAGAGAAAACAAGAGTTTCACGCATCTAACCGCATTGTTAGCGAAACCCTGACAGATTATTAAAAGAGGAAAAAAATCACCACTCCGCTCTTCTAAACCTCATCACATCCCATTCACAGGTCCGTGTGGAAAAAGAACCCTGGCTCTGCTCGACGCCTGCAGCAGTGTAAAAATAAAGTAGGGCAAGGTGGACTGTTTAACAGCGGGCGTGGGTGAGCGCTAGCTGTTAGCAGCTCAGGCCCGTCACCCAGTACGATCCCATTTGGGCTGCGAGGTAATTAGTCATGTACGAGATGATTAGCTGCTGGCTTGTCCTTGCGCTGCTGATGGATCATCATGTTTGGCAGTTGAGAACATCCATTTTTTCCTCCTCTACCTCTCGCCTGTAACAGCCAATATTTTACTCTCAAAAATAACAGCGTGAAGACGGCGGAGCCAGACATGCGTTCAGGCCTTATCGCTGCTCTGGCTGAGGCACCGCTGGATAAGAACGTCTCAGCTGCCAGATGAGACGCTAACGCTGCATGCAGATTCTAGGCTTCTGCGATAATGACAGAACAAATGTTTAGAGACAGACTGGCTCTAGATAACCTCTAATGTGTGGTAAAGGCTGCTTTGGGTGCTTAATAGCCTAATGGCTGGATTCCAGGGCAGATTTAAATCTAGGCATGGAATGAAAACTACAAAGACGAATCCACTTTACTAATTAACAGACTAAGTAAATTAGTCCATGACTAGAATTATGCTCTTTAAACTGACCTGGAATGTCTTTATCATGGAGAACTTCCTTTCTGTTGAAATAAGAGTGATTCAGTAACTGCATGGACGATGAAGAGAACAGTTTTTGTGATGTCGCAAAAAACTACAAAAAACGAGCCTATAGATAAGCTCCGCCCACTGGCGCTGAAGTTATAAGGAGCGTTTAAGTACGGACTGCTTTTGAATGCGGCAGAACCCAAGACAGCCAATCAGAATACAGATCATTTACATAAGTCAGCCTTTGGCACAGTAATTTCGCTTGATGCCAGTTTTAAATTCTCCTACTACTCCATCTTACAGCGAGAAACAGATGGCGATGGATTCATCTGTTTACATTTCTGCTACGGCTTTTCAAATTTGCTTAAGGAATCTTGTTAAAGGCTTCCTAGTGGAAAAACGAGAATGTGAGCGTGAAAATAAAATCAAAGAAAGTATCACATTTGGGATTACATGCACTTACTGTGTCTCAAATGTTGTGAAAGAAGCAAAATCGCTGCTATGGGATCAAAAGCTCATCTCCAAGATACTAACTTTACATGAGAAAGAAAAACATACTGCACTTTTAATGTAAGTCAATGGAACCAGACCTTGATGTCAATGGAACAGATCTTTTCATGTCGTTTTGGGAAGTTTATCGTGAAATTTACACACAACAGAGGCAAATCTGGCCCTCATACCTCTCATGACGAAACTGACTATGACAACATGATTATCGTTAATGTGATTATCATTATAAAGCATTGTGAAAAGTCAAGTCAGAGACCAACCCTCATTTCACTTCCAATCAAAATGGTTAAGTTTTTTTTAAGAAACATTTGTTTCTAAGAAGATCAGATATACACTTGCATAAGGAAGAGGAGAGTCAAGAGTTATAAACCTGATTAAAAAAGAAAAAAGAAAATATTAAATATTAAAAGAAAAATATCCCCGCAGAATTCTTTGAAAAGCTGTGATAAGGCAAATAAACATAATAAATAAAAAAAAATAAATAAATAAATAAATAAAATGTCAAAGAGAGGAAACACAAAAACACAAACATCTGATATAATAATTAGTTAAATATCTTTGTCCATGACGCTGAAAAATGAATACCTATGTACACGACGGACGTTTTAACTGGTTAAAGAAATGAAAGGTGGTCTCTGACTTTTGCACGGCAGGGTTACCTTCAGTACTAAACTGATCGTATCAAAACATTTAGATCAAATGGAGAAAGTCTGTAAGTCAGAAAGACGGAAATGCTGTGATACTTGTTAGGCGCTATGAATATTGCTGCTATATTTTTGCCATGTTGCTTACTCTTACTAAGACTCACCATGGGAGACAACTGACTTAAAAACTCTGAAAATGCACTTGCGTTAATCTTTTTAAGTAAATAAAAAAAAAAAAAAAAAAAAAAAAAACCCAATAATATTCATTCATCTTTAACTGCTTAAGCCAGACAGGGTGACCCTTTCCCCCGCAACTTCCTCCAGCTCATCCATGCCTGGTAAACCCCCACCGGGAGGCGGCCATGGGGCATCCTTTATCAAATGCCTGAACCCCCTCATCTAGCTCCTCTCAATAAACTGATAATAAAAATAAAATAAAAAAAACAAAACAAAAGCCCTCACAAAAGATACATTTCACGTACTGCAGGACACAGTACTGTTAAATTTGACGCTTGAACACGTGCTAACTTCTGCCCTGAGAAACACGCTTCCAACTGCCTGACAACTCAACCTAAACAGGTCGGAGCTTAATTAGCCAATTAATTCCCAACCCCACCTCCTCCTGTGGCTTCTTGGCGCATAAAAGGGAGCTAAATTAGCATTATAATTCCAGCCTTTGTTCTTATTGTTAGCGGCACAGCTGAATTACTTTAATTATGAAACACGGAGTAGAGGTGTTCTCCTCCTTCTCTTTGCCCAGAGGATGGTCCCTGCCTGTTCGAACCACTCGCACACAGTCAGTCAGCTGTAGCTTTTATCTGGGGAAGATTAAGATAGCTACTTTAGAAGCAATTACGGGGGCCCATGCGTTAAGTGTTGAGGGAGCGACTGAACAAAATACTTTTTCTTCCTCCTTTTTAAGCAACAAGCTTTCTTTAAGTCATTCCACTCAAGTGAATCTTGAGCAACCTGTTTGGAAAATGAATTACAAGAGGTTTAACACGTACGGCGTGCTGGGGGTGCTGGGAGTTGTGCTCACCTGGGGGCATGAAGGTGGAGGATTAAAGAAGGCCCGCAGCGAGAGAGCCGTCAATAATAATACTGCAGGGTGAACGGCGCCCACTGAGTCCCTCAAAGCACAGACAGCATAGATCCACACAGTTATGAGATGAGATCTATCAAAACCTCCCAATGAGAAGGAAAATTACATATCCAAACCGCACAACAAACTGAGAGGACACAGAGAGAGGAAGGCACAACAATCCAGCCACATCCGTCTAAAACGTAAAGGGTCCATATCACAGAAAAATTAATGTGTCACTGTTTTGACATGAGAGTTTGACACAGCTAATGATCAATGTTAAAGTCTTAAAATTTATCATCAAAAAAATAGCACCTTCTGAAGTATTCATTTTCTGTGAGGTCACAAAAAACAGCAGATTTACTAAGGCCAAAAAAAAATGTAAGGGGCTGAAAGTTCTGATAACTAATAATACCGGCTGATATAGTTTTTAGTAGATATGATTTAGACCAGCAGTTAGGGCCCACTTTGTACACAGTAAGTGCCATTGTGGCCCTCTTTACTCTCCTCCTCAACCTCCCGCCTTGTTTTGACCCATGTTTTACCAGAACCTCGCAATAGCTGACTACTGACCTCACATGTTGGTACAGATAACTCATTAAGTGGCTGCTTGTTGGCTATAAATTTGAACATCTACCATTTTTAAAAAAAGCACCTTTTTTGAAATTGAATACATTTTGACAGATTTAACTCCAAGTGAGTTCTATTTCAGCAACGACTGATTGGTTTAGACTGATATGACTGTCAATGCTGAATTGCAAAAAATGTTCTCAAATGGTAAAAATCACAGGATCAGTAACTACAAATCAGCAGAATTCAGTCTTAAATAATATACAGCACAGCACTGGAGGTGGGGCTATGCAGAAAGTTTATGTTTCTATTAACTACCTGCTTTCCATTTACACCAATAAAAAACACAATAAAATACAATATTATTGCACTATAGGCTCTAACATGGACATGTATCTACCTATTCAGTACATAGCAGCTTAGCTCCACCCATTTTTCACTGAAGTTATAAGCAGTGTTTCAGGCACCGCCTGCTTTGTGAATGAGGTACAATACAGATCAGCCAATCAGAACAGAAGTCATGTGTCTTAGTGTTGAATGAACAGTAACAAACAAAACTAACTGTAAGGGGTAAAGAGAGGCTGGAAAATGGTCTAAAAATGTATTGACTATGCATGGTACACTGGGTGGGGGTCTAGGAATAATTCTGACTAGAAAATTAGTTTTCAGCTTTAATAGTTTAACATTGACTGCTTTATCATTTATGTCAAGACTCTTTCTTCTATATATCAGGGTAAAAATCATACTTTTGACTATCACTTACTGAAAATGTAAGCTCCTCAAAGAGAAATTTGACTGATTTTTCAAAACAATTAAATCACTTTTGAGATGCAAATGGTCATCCAGAGGGATGTGATGTGAAATAATGCATTGTATTGAAACTTACTGGCAGCTTTTCTTAAGAGAGGTGGTTACAGCAACCAGGGGTCAAAGTGTCGAATACAGCCATAACACAAAAAGATATTTTATGTACTATCAAAACCACCAGTGAACCTACAAATTTCAAATAGAAA
This sequence comes from Pygocentrus nattereri, assembly GCF_015220715.1. Lineage (NCBI taxonomy): Eukaryota > Metazoa > Chordata > Actinopteri > Characiformes > Serrasalmidae > Pygocentrus > Pygocentrus nattereri. The sequence goes on along the minus strand of NC_051232.1, from coordinate 27,203,874 downwards.
CACACAGATACTAGGGAAAAAAAAACATCAAACAGTAATCAGCTTACTGTGATGCAGCTTTTAGAGCCTTTAAACTCTTCAGACGTCTGGTTTCACCAGCCCTGTGAAAAATTCTGATCCAGTAAGTTTCTATAGAACAGAGCTTTTCAAACTTATTTAATTATGCAGAAATGAAAAACAAATTAGTAGAATTCCTCTTTAAAATAGCCTTCATGACAGCATTTTCCTATTCAGCTGTCTTTTCTAAAATAAAGGTCCCAAATATAACCTTCAAGTGCAGATCAGTTGCAATAGCTGCCATTATTTATATTTAAATGTATTCATACCATTATTATTATTAATGATTTCTGATTGGACCGTCTTAGTGAGACTTAAAAAGGAGACACAGAACTACGTGCCTTCCCCATATTTCATTGGACAACCTCTTTAATCTCATCGCTCCATTTCGAGAACAACTTCTGCAGCTGCTATGTTCACAGGGCACAATCAATTGTGCTTAACATTAACAAGGATACGTCACAGCTGGCAGAAATATCTTCCTGAGCTCAATCCAATACGTGTAATGTTACCAGCAATTGCTCTTCAAATCCTCCACATTATTTCTAGCCGAGGCCATCTATGAAGTGGCCACCAAGAACAGCCTCATTAAGTTAATGAGGTAATGAGATGTCAGTACAAAAGGGTAGAGTGAGTCACCGCAGCGCATTATATATATATATATATATATGCAGTGTTGAAACAAAACCTGGTGTCTCCAAAACGAGAACTTTACAGGAGAAGGAGAAAAAGTTTAATTTTAATGTAGGTGAATGAAACCAAACTTTTTTGAAAGTCATGCTTTTGGTCCATTCATCATGAAACTAAAACACAATGTAAAGAGAAACAAACATTTTCAATTTATGTCAAAAAGTGAAAAACAACAAAAATGGAGAATGGAGACGTGCACACACACACACACACACACACACACACACACACACACACACACACACTTTTTTTTTCTTGTAATAAGGACAATTAAGGTGTCTCTGGCAGAAAGGGTTCAGTAATTGCATCTGAAAATTGTGAAGAATATTACCGGCTGAATCAATTCCCTCTTGGCTTTTGAGTGATAGGCTCAGAGTTGTTCTTAAGGACATGGAGAATGAAACAAGGCACTTTCCTACACCCACAAAAGCCTTTTCTCAATAGAAATTGGACCAAAAAGATGTAAATGGCAGAATCTTTTGACACGAGCCCCTCAAGCACCTGCAAATACACCCTTTTGTAAGAGCACCTGTTTTGCATAACTCTTGTGGAAGCAGGCCACTTGATATAGCAGAAAAAGGCACTTTACATGCTTTAATAAATCTTTACCTTTGATTTCCTGGCAAAACCATAGCTTTAAACATGTTTCATTTCCAGGAATGGGCGAGGGCATTACAAATATGAGCCAAAACTCTTCTAGCAAACCAAATAGCCTCAGACACCTGGTGAGGCAGCATTTAATAGTGCTTGTAGCTGCTCAGTTCCACAGCCAAGCTGGACTTGATCCACCCATCACTGAAAAAAGCAGAGCCTGGAATAACGTATTCTTTATCTACAAGCACTGATCTCTCTATTTTGCTGAAAACTCCTCCTCACTTTCCATTATGAGCAGTTATCTCAGGCTAAATCATCACTGACTGCCTGGCGCCTGGTGAGAAAATGAGCATTCATGGGTGTCAGTTTGTTTAACACATACTTGCTTCCTGTATAACGCAGTTTCAATGCATCAGCCTATTGAGATACATCACATATGCATCCTTGAGCTAAACAATGATATAGTAGCAGTCGAAGGTTAGACACTTAGCTCAACATCACTTTTATGAAAGCATGCATTTCCCCAAGGACCCGGACGGTTCCCCCTTTATATTAAATGTCTCTACTAAACGGGCAGTAATTAAAAAAAGTAATGATTTCTTCTGGAGTTTCAATGCAAATTACTGTAACATGTTTATATTACACACAGTTGCGTAATTACCTGAGTACAAAATTGACACTGATACATGTTCATGCGCACAAGCTATTCCACTGTAATCCTTCTGTAACAAAGACGTCACCAGTAGTTACACTGTTATTGCATATGTTGTTACAGAACACAGACCAGCAAGCATTTAATTAGCCACCATTAGTTTGGAGGGGATTGTTTTGGTTGTAACTGCAGATAGATTCCAAATACGTCTCCTACTGCTCCACACTCCTAGCTAGCTGCTCTCTGTTGAACTCATTTCTGAAAGTAAACGAGTGTGTGCTGTGTAGTCAGCAGCAGTAAAACCCACTGCCTGGACGTTAAAGTGTTTTTAGCACCTTAAAACCTTGATCACTCCCCTGTTCACTGACTAGAGATGACTGGGTGGCAACAACAGTCTGCAGGAAGCAGAACTCTGAGCATGTTTAAATAATGCAACATTCAGAGCAAGAGAATTTTAACATTGAGCTTTTAACAACAAATCATTTTTCACAACTTCTTTTCAGAACAGTTGATCACGTGAGATTGCCGATGATACAGAAGTGAGGCTTTGGGGGCCGTGGAGCCGTGAAAGAAACCGGACAAAGAGCAACCCTCATGCAAAGATCAAATCCCACAGGTTTCCTCCACCGGAACCCAAGATCAAAAATAGAGCCTGCCGCCTGAGGCAGTGCTCTGATCTGCTCACAGACACAGACAAATTTGCAGTTTTCCCCCTAAAACTCCTAAAACCCAACTGCAATACCAGCCTGACTACCTGGACCCTCTTTCCCCTCAGCAACAGCTCAGCTAAGAGCTTCAGCCTCTAGGAAGATGGAGCAGCATGAGTGGAGAATAAAAACTGCATCAGAAAGATGCAACTGAGATTCAGAAAATCAAATAGGTGTTTTCAGACATCAAAAGAAGGGGCAGCGGTTCACATACTAGTGTGCAAATCCAGATAAACACTTTCAGGTTGGTTTATTGAGTGGCTTTTAAGTTACATGTTTGCATGTAGTCCGCGGTTGTGCTGTTATTTCGATAACAACCTTTATTATTATTAATACAACATTACTGTATGGATGAAATTTAGGTCTCAAGCACATGAATAGTCACTGTAAAGGCCTTGCTACACAGAAATTACTGAATAACTCACAGCACTGAAAGATTTATAACACTTATTAAATGAAAGTACAATTTAAGGACTGCACAATATCTTTGTTGTGATACTGGCCTTTTGGATATTGGCATTACAGATGTTCCAGGAGGCTGCGAGATGCAAACCAATCAGTTTTTTTAATGCGTTCTGTGACCAGTCACAGTTCCATACGAGTTTCTGTGTTCTTCTCAGATCCATGTATTCAAGTTATCCAACAAAAGTAAATTATTTTGGTGAAAATAATGCAGTCTAATCTGCATCACTACTAACCCACTAATATGTTTTTTACATGATACTTTACTCATATCTGTACCCATAGCGTGCATGCCCACATGGGACTTGTGGTTTTAGATGTGACTGAACTTTGCTTCAACACATGAAAGTGCTGTCCAAAGGTAAAGTGAGTAAATAGACACTTGCAACATACTTGAGTGTGTCACATGTTTTGAAGTCAAACTGCCCATCAGAACAGCCTTAGACTGTACGTTTCCAAATTTCCATGCTCAGATATTGGCTGCTTGGTTATTTAGTGATCACTCATTAATAATAAATTGACTTACAGAATTGTGCTCCTTAAGGTAGTCCGCTGCATTCTCCTCTGCGTTGCCTCCAATCTCTCCTATCAGAATGATGCCCTCTGTTTTAGGGTCCTGCAGGAACACCTCCAGGCAGTCGATGAAGTTGGTGCCATTGAACGGATCTCCGCCGATGCCTGAAAGCAAAGGGAACTGACTTCAAAAGAACAAAAGAAAGTGTGTGCAGCATGCCAAGTGACAGTACAGGTCCCAGTGGAGGAGCAAGACTTGAATACCGATGCAGAGTGACTGGCCCAGGCCCACTTGTGTAGTTTGGTGCACAGCTTCATATGTTAGGGTTCCTGATCTTGAGACGATGCCTGGATTAAAGAAATATGAAGAAGCAGATTACAACCATCAAATAATAACATTAATGTGAATTACAAATCAATTAGGGGTATTGTGAGGCATGGCTCAGTCATTTATAGGTTTCCTTTTGCTATTATTTGCTTTTATTTTTTTTATTTAACAAAAGTTATTCTTTTGTAACATCACATTCTCAGGCTAGGTAGGTTTCAATATCTCTCTTACGGGACCCAAGTCTGACAGGACTCAGTGCTGACAAAAGACAAAATATTGAGTTTTAGGCTTAGTTTTAGGAGAGGCTTTTGGGCTGTTTTTGTTGTACACAACATTGGGCTCATTTTCTTTTGAGTAACTTTGTGCACACTCTCATATTTTCTCCCTCCTTAGTAAAGCTGTAGTCTTTAGCAGTGTTTGGAACAATTGTAGAGTTTGATAAGTGGGTGAACGTGTCTCTGAATAAGAAGGACCTGAAAGTCCAGAGTGCATCAGTCACAGTCACACCACGGATGATGAGAGGGACGTGTTGAGTTGGTGGAAATCTCACAACAGCTCTTTCTCCTTGGTTGTTATCCATCTCTGTCAGTGCATGCGAGCAGGTTTGGGATGGCTTTCAAATTAGGCAGTACCAGTTCAGCTTGGTTGGGATAAGTCATAGATTCAGGTTTCATTTGAGCACTTTCATAACCATAGACATGTAGGTTTGGGTGCGTTTTACGTCTTATTTTAACAGTGATGGTGTTCAGTTTTCTTGTTTACCAGTTCAGCCTGCATTATTGTATTTGTGAAAGCATGAGGCCATAAAATCCTCACAAACACCCTTGTTCTCCTCATATCAGAGCTTATTGTTCAGCACTAAAATCACCTATAAACACGGGTGTTCTTCAAAGTTTTTGGTGGTACTGTTAAAGTCATAGTATATTAATACTGACTAATTTTTTTGGTGAATCAATATATGATTGGCCTATAATATATAAATAACTATTCTATAAAAATATACATTTACACCAACAAATATTAGTGCATATTTGCAGCAATGTATGCATATAGCCACGGAACATGTGTTTCTTGTAACTATAAACATGTCATTAGACTGGGGATGCTACATTTTTTGCATACGACTGTATAAACCCTGTGTGATGTATTATATGAAAACAAGTAATTTATAAATATTGGTGTTTCATCAGCAGTGATTTATCACCAATATTTATAAATGCACATAGCCTTAATATCAGCTGGGTCCAATAAATTAATATTACCATAGAAAACCAAGTCAAATTTACTATATAAAAACAAATCATTTATCAAAAAAAAAGTTTCATCAGTAATCCACAATAAATCCACATAGCCAATCAATACTTCATTTTATCAGCAGTGTTTGTAAAAGGCCTTAGATAAGCCTTAATATCACCTGGCTATCAGCCAACCGAAGCATAGGGCCCTAATACAGCAACATTAATATTATACTGTTAGTATTAATACTACAAGTAGAATTTATCAAATGGAACAGCAAACATAAATCAAAACAAGTGAGACCCCCGGAGACCTTATAGGACAATGATTCAATACTGCTGTCCTCACAGCAGACACTGAAAGCTGTTCCAACATTCTGATCCGCTCTCGCCTAGAACAGTCTTTACAGATATAAAGCCGCTCGGGCTCAAAGTCTGCCCAGCCGTGCTGTTTAAAATGGAGAGGTGGCGTTGGTAGACGTCGCGGCTGCACACTGATGTGGAGTTATCTGCTCTGCTCTGTCTAGGCAACAGGAATATGCGGGGACATCAGAACACTTTGCACAGCCTCGCTCTGGGTTCAAGGTCCAGTGACTTATCAACCCCACCAGTGGGGCAGACTCCAACAAGAGACAGGAAAAGAGCTCTGATGTCTCAGAAGCAGATGTCACCCACTCTCCCTCTCTATCTTTAACACCACAGACACCAAAGCTCATACCAGACACCCTCAGAAAATCTTATTATAGAAATATGTGATGTCTCACCTTGGGTCGTGTAAGCCAAACACCTACAGCTAGGACTAAAGGAACACTTTGCATAAGATAGAGAGCAAGGTCAGAATATAATCCTTACCAATTCTCCCTTTCTTGTGAATGTGTCCCGGCATGATCCCGATTTTGCACTCGCCAGGCTGGAAATGAAATGACAGAAGATTAATCACAGCTCACAGTAAAAGTGTCAAACTAGAAGAAGAAAAACTTAATAAATGATCAAACGGTTAAAGGAATTGTTCAGTGAAATGCTGAATTAACGCAACTAAGCTCTTATCTCAAATTGAGCTGATCAACCTAAACAAGTTTGGTGTCTGAAGTTTCTCCAGTTCTGCTTTTGGAGGGTACAGCATTGTTTTTAAACATGATTTCCAGTACTGCTCACTTTCTCTAAGCACCACATGGCCTTCTGTTATTACTGAATTAAAGAGCTCATATCACCGGAATCTACTAATATGTGAATATAGTTAAAGTTTTAAACCTTGTGAGTCCTGGTATCATATTGGACACAAAAAATAAATAAATACATGACAACAATTCCTTATATGACAAAAAAAAAAACAAAAAAAAAAAAACAAAGCCATTAAGATGAATGCCTCATCCCATTTTGCATGCTTTTACACATGCGTATATGATTTTTATATCTAATTTGTACTATTCTATCCATTTTTCCTTGGTCCTTTGATACCAAACAAATGCCAGCATAGAGAATCAAACCAGCACCATTGACGGAAATGCTCAACGCGACCGTTTTTATGCTGTGATCACGCTAGCATGATCGGCGAGTCCCGAGTGTTAAAATGTACTGTTCAGTGTTCAGTACATATGGTCCATATTTGCTAACTATGCTGCAAATCAGCCTGTTTTGAATTCATCCTTTCTTTGATGTAACACTAATCAACTCATTTAGATGTACCCACCTATTCAGCCTACAACACTTTAGCCCTGCCCATTCAAAATGAAGTTATAAGGAGTGTTTCAGCTTTTTGAATGTGCCACAGAAAAGACATCATTCAGCATATACCAGTCTTTAAAGACACAGCAGCAAAACAGTCAGTATAATATAGTCAGTATAAGGGACAAAGAGAGTTTGGAAAATGGTCATGTGAAAATGAATGTTGACCACTTTTGGTACATTAAACCAAACAACTTCAACCAAAAACAAGAAAAAGCAAAAAACAAGAAAAATGTAAAATATGCAAAATGTGCAAGATATGCAAAAAATGTAAAAACAAAAATGCCAAACAGACCACAAAAAGCTACAAAAGATGAACCTTAGCTTCAATTTTACGCTAGGAATGGCAGTCAATCTGAAGTCTTTAAGATAAACAGGCCAATGAAATTTCATAGAAAATATCCAACAGTGATTTTTCTGAGCTACTGTGATTTAAACTGTGAGAAATAAATTAAGGTTCGGGCCTGATATTTTTTTGGGATCAGAATATCCAACTTTTCTGGCTTGAGTTTTGATCCCTGAATGCAGTGAGAGACAAGGTTGTGATGTCGCAACACATGGAGGTTTGGTTGGATCTGATTGCTCCAACTTCCAATCTACAGGCATTTCACAAACTCTGAGCTATTAGGTTAAATTTCCCCACATAAAACTGGAGATGTTTTTTACTCATGTAGGCCACAAGTTAAAAACATGCAGCATGTTAAATTGGGATTTTGACATAAAAACAATTCATCTTTCAGCCATAGTTAATTAGCTGGTAGCAAATGTGATAAACTCACTAAATTGTGCATCAATCCCAAACAGACTTGCTCATATGGTTCCTGACACTGTTTGATACTTATTCATAAAACTGGACACTGTATAGATAGAACCGTTACCAGCAGACGTGAATGAATATTTTAAATTTAAAGGGAAAAATAATCCAAATAATCAATCAATCAATTAATTAATTATATTATTTCATTTAATTCTTTAAATAATTAAACATTTTACAGTCATCTGTCCAGCAAGTAGAGCTGCAGATCTTACATTAATGACGCCAGGGCAGTTGGGTCCGATGAGGCGAGTGACGTTCTGGCGGAGCAGCCTGTGTTTGACACGCACCATGTCCTGCTGGGGAATTCCTTCTGTGATACACACCGCCAGCGGAATCTCCGCATCGATGGCTTCTATGATGGCCGCTGCTGCAAACGGAGGAGGCACATAGATCACACTGGCGTCCGCTCCTGTGCCCTCTTTAGCCTGAAACCCAGCAATGAAGAGTGAAGTTAAACATGAGAAAAACTTCAGACGTTTAGAGACGATTCATGGATTAATGTGAGCCACGCTGTTACTAATGATTAGTAACATCTCCTGCGAAAGGTTTGGAGACGACTTCACTTCTTTTGAACGCTTCCACTTTATGTTGGCCCTTCACTGGTCATGCTTACGGAGAAGAGAGGGCCTTGACTCCCATCACTTAACAGAGGGTGGAGCCGAAGCTCAACTTAACAGCCTAATCTACTGTACTGCCTGCGTGCTAAGACACAGCTCAAATAAAGCTCCTGACTGCTTTATTTAACTTTGGTTCCTAATGCCAAAAGCTCCCTCATATGGCTAAATACTTTTGTTAAATGTGGCCCAATTGCTAAACTAGTTTATAACGACAGACAGAGCAACTTAGTTTCTGTGCCATTATTCAAACAGATAATAGTTATGCTGAAATGTCATCTATGTAAACTTTATTTAGTCATTAAAGAGAGGCAACACAGTTACACAGAAGACTTCCTCTTATCAGCACAATAAGAGTAAAAAAATGCAGTTTAAAACTGCTTCAGTTTTGGTGCTGGAGGAGAGGAGTATGTATTTAGGTTAAAGCTTGAGTGCATCTCAAGCTGTTTTGGTGCTGGAGGAGAGGAGTATGTATTTAGGTTAAAGCTTGAGTGCATCTCAAGCTGCGGGAACTCTTGAGCAAACTTTTTTGCATAAAAGAGCCGTGTGCTAAATCTTTTGAGTCTATTTTTCTTAGCTCTCAGCTAGTTCATCAAAGCGTCTCCCTTGGTATGAAAAGCAGGTTCTGTCTTAATGATAATCTGACATGTTCAAACTTTTAACCAGCTCAAAGTGCTGATGAGTACCGACATCAAATCAAGTGGATAAAGCAGGCGATATCTGACACTGATCCCAAGACAGCAGTGCCACTTCTTTAAAGACAAATATTTACAGGTGTGATAGTGTTCTGCTGTTTTACTGCTAAGCCTCTAACAAGTCATCGCAAAGAAGACATGCATGTCCCAAAACGTTTGACAGGTGGTGTACACTCCGCCCGAAATGTAGCAACCAGTGTGCTGTCACAGCTCTTTCATTCTCATTACCTCCTTCACTGTGTTGAAGACTGGCAAGCCCAGGTGGGTTTTCCCCCCTTTGCCGGGTGAAACTCCTCCAACTAACCTAGAGCCATAATCCAGAGCCTGCTGACTGTGGAAGGTGCCCTGTGGAAGAAAGGGAGCGAGAGACATTCAAGTCGGTGCTAACAGAAGGAGGGGAACATGCACACAAAAGGTCAGCAGAGTGACCCTGACAGATCGTTTTACACAGCAAGACCACCACCCGCCAGCTTTCAATCACATTACTACAGCCATGTTAAAGAGGCCTCAAGACCCAGTACTCAGAAATCTCGGAGCTCTAAGCTTTCAGAAACGACTCATGAAATCTCAAGTTTTCATCGTGATTCTGTTTGATTAGTTTCATTTGGTACGATTCAGTTTTACTTTGAGAAACTCTGAATTCTTTGAGCCTCAAAAGATGATCCTTGAGGGCCGGCGATCTAATGGGAAAACTGGGGGGAAATGCCCCCCCCCCCTCTTAAGAACAATGTAATAATGCTCATTTACTGTAAAGCCATTTCAATGCATGAATTTAGAGACACAAACTGGAACAGCAGTCAGCTGAAATTCTTCTATCAGGACAATATGCTGAGACTAGGGCCCATCATTTGATGAGGAGAGAAAATAAGGGGGGCACTGTAGCCTGGAGGGCTTGTTTCCTCACGTTACCAAACAAATTCTCTCAAAGACTACCTGATTCAACCTGATCCCCTATCAAATCTTCTGCAGAGAAAACACTACTGCTTCACATGATCACTAACGCTCCATCTACTACGTGACACCACATCAGACACATCCAAAACCAAATCTGAACTTCTCATAAATGTGGGTGGACAAGATTAGGGCTTTGAGCGGACTATGTAGCTATATGGAGATATAAGCAGGTGTTATCTTTAACTAGGCTTCTCCGCTATGTCTGTGTTAATCATTACAGAAAGTGTAGAAACATTATGGATAAGCCTACAGTGGGTTGTCTACACTGCCTGAATTGATGTCCATTGCTTTTAAAATTACAGCTGCAATTACATCTTCACAAGGGCAAAAAAAAAAAAAAAAACCTAGACATTTTCCACTCATCCACTTCCTACCTTCGCAACCGTGCCAACTTTTCTATCATCACTTTCTCTTCCTCCCTCATTTAGCGCGAGGCGAGCTGCTAACTCGGCCGTTTTTCCCGCACGCTGCCCCCCGTTAATGATGCCGCCGTGAATTTGAAGTATGGCTTGCTTATCAAGGCGCCGAGCAAAGTCAATGACATTCCAGTCGTTTCTCATCTTCCTTCTAATTATTATGAGTGCTCATTAGAACTTCATCTAATAACCCTTTATTATGTTAAGGAGTCGTTTGGACGAGCCAGCGAAGGGCTGGAGAGAAAGAGAGGACATGCATCAGAAAGGGGTGAGAGACGAGAGCCGGTTTGGACACCGTGGCCAGAACTCAATTACCGTGCGCCTTCATTTTTATCTGGACCCAATAGGACTGCAATGGAGATAAGCTGACATCCAAACACAAGCACTGCACACAATAAGATCATCTCTAGGGCAGTCACTGTGGATCATATTAGGAATTTAGTATCTAAACAACATTTTGACGATTTTCTGAGTAAACAGAGGTTTCAAAGAAGGCCAAACAGTAGAAACAGACTTTAAAAAAAAAGGTATAAAAAGATAAAAAGTCAAAAACAAATAACCCACTGCTGTGCTACGTTTGGTGGGAGGACGTTCCTCCCTCTATTCTGCTTGCAAGCACAATGTGCACCATTCTACCCCCATTCTCTTCAACTACTGTGAGACATATATGCATCAGAAAAAGACAGTTTATCTGAGTGTGAATTTGGTCAGAAAATTACTAACATTACGATAAATACAAATTTGGGTTAATGCAAAAATTTACCATTTCATGCATACCAATGTGGTTTTAGCCATTTCCAAACCTCTCCTCAAGTAAGACCGGCATTATTCGTACTTATCCTCCAATAAATGGTATGGAAGATTAAGTCAGGAGTGCTGCTAATGGAATTTAACAAATCTATGCGATGGCTGGGGACTTTGTTCTTCAACCTAGCTTACAATATATCAGCTACTTTTCTAAAAACAAGAAATTATTGTTACTTTTTACTGCATGTGTGTTTGTTTGAATATAGTCTCCAATGTTATCTAGAGTTTTACTGTCAAAAAGACTAATAATAATAGCAATTGCAGTGTCTAAATGTGTCTAAAAGTGCCTAAAAGAAAGATAAAGACTGATCAGTAATGGAATTAGTTTAGTGTTGACATTTACTGAATGTATTTTACATATTGTAAAATATCTTATAATATCACAGTGTGCATTTCTAGCATTTTGGTACTAAAGGTACTACTTGAATACTGACCACCTGCATGTTTGATTACACAGAAAGATCATTCGTTTTCTTTAATTGGATTCAGGGCAGCGAAGGATGTGAAAAGTTGAATATAGTAGTATTTTTTAAGTTTGGGACTGCTGGTGGTTTTTTTGCCTGGTTTTAGATGTCAGAATATAAATATCATGGCTTATTGTGAATATTGGGAATTAAAAAAAAGGATTTAGATATATTTTTGCCATATGGCCCCTAGTTTAGTGACGGCCATAAATTACAGCACTCTTCCACTTTTATCTGGAACCCTAATTTGAACCACAGCCACAAATCTCACAAACACACATGCCTGAACTAACAAGATATCATCTCATTTACACCCAAACAAAACAGAGAGAGAAGCTAAAGTTGTTAGTTTGTTTTGGACGTCATGTGGAACAGTGCGGTAATGTTCAACAAGCTATGCACTGCAAGTCACATGGAAAAGACAGACAAATGACAAAGAACACACACAATAAATAAATAAAAAGTAAAGGACAATAAAGGACCATTTTAAGACACATCATCACACATGACATCCAACATGTACAATAATATTTATTTATTCATCTCATTAAGGGTTGGGATCAAGTTAGAACGGACAACTTGCACTAGCAAGTGGCACGTTTGAAATAAGGCTATGGTCACTTAGGAGTACAATTATTGCACCGTACTGTATTTAACGTAGATGAGACTGTTGAGCTGCTCTGGTCAAACACCCTTGGTGCTGCAGGCAGGTATTATGTCTAAAAAAGCCCACTATATTATATAGTGGTAGGTAGCGCGGTCGCCTCACAGCAAGGGGGGCCTGGGTTCGATGCCCCAGTCGGGCGACCAGGGTCCTCTCTGTGTGGAGTTTGCATGTTCTCCCTGTGTCTGCGTGGGTTTCCTCTGGGTTCTTCCTCCCACAGTCCAAAGACATGCAGTCAGGCCAATTGGATATGCTAAATTGCCCCTGGGTGTGAGTGACTGTCTGTGTCTGCCCTGGCGACCTGTACAGGGTGTCCCTGCCTTCCGCCCGACGACTGCTGGGATAAGCTCCAGCACCCCCCCACGACCCTGACGGAGAAGCAGCTTGGAAAATGGATGGAAATAAGATATATGTTTACATAACCCACTAGCTTACCCAGGCCACATCAGCTGTAGTTCATATAATATTTACCCCGTAAATCTCTATACGCGTTTAAACCAAAGTTTATTTTAGCCTGAAGCTTAAAATATAATGGCAATCCAATTAAAATGTATCACAATTTTTTTGGGAACTCAAGTAAAACAACTGAAATGTTAATAAGCCCAAAGCTCAAGCGCTGAATGCCACCGGCTTGAACCTGCTGCTCCGCGGCTCTGCAGACAGACAGTTACTGGGCTAAAAAGAAGAAAGCTGCAAACTGAGTTCTGGCTCAGATCGACAGGCTCAGATACATGTTTGCTATGCTTAGTCTCCAACTGATGGTGTGAAATAGTTTCAAAGCTCCTACTGAGAAGAGTTTTCTCAGAATGAGATACAGTACCACTTTGCTTCGCTGCAGAAGGGCCTCAGAATCTTTCCTTCTGAAAGACCCTTTAACCATCACGATGGATGAGTTGCACTGAAAAACATAACTAGTTAGCATTTTGCTAGAACAATCAATGGCCCATATTTATCAGACTCCTCACAGCAGGAATGCTGATCTGGAGTTTGTTTACACTGAACAGACTTACATGAACTGATGAAACCTGATCTTAGATCAGTGCGCTTACTTATTTTCTGCAAATAATAATTTGTCATTTTTTAACTTACGGCAGGTTGAATGCTGCACAATTTTTTACAATTTATGTTTGTAAAAACTCATGGTCAGCTGTTCCCCACAGCAGCACCACCAAGGCCACTGTTTCAGAACACCCTCAGACCGTAGTGTCAGGTGTCGCACATCAAAGAACACAGCTTCAAGTTGAAGATTACATTACAAAATTAACATTTTGTGGCCAAACTACAACCACATCCTTTACTGCGCTTCATTATGTTCTATTACCCCACAGCGATTAAGCTTCAACGTACAAGCTTCAAGTTACAGCAAAGGGAAAACATATTCCCTGACCAAGTCTGTGACCTCTGACTTGCCAAAGCACTTAACTGAATAAGTGGTCTCTACTAACAACACATGCCTACCAAACATAACACAACTGAAAATCAGCCTGACAAACACAGCAGAAGCAGGTAGACGATGTGAACAATTGTGGTTGGTTGGTGTAGTGGGTAACACCTCTGCCTTCTATGCTGTAGACTGGGGTTCAATCCCCTGCCTAGACAAGCACCCTACACTATAGCAATGAGAGACCTTGGGCAAGACTCCCAACACCACCTCTGCCTACCTGTGTAACAATGATCAAAACTGTAAGTCGCTCTGGATAAGAGCGTCAGCTAAATGGCATAAATGGAAATGGAAACGGAAACAATGATGCGTGGACCACCAACCTGTTTTCCTGTGAAGCCTTGGCAAATAACCTTAGTGTCCTTGCTGATGTAGAGATTCTTCCTTGATCCGGTATAACAGTGTCGGACCCCAGCCTGCTGCACTGGAAACACATGAGATTGGGGGGGGTTAGAATTAGAACCCAAGTTTAAAGCTCATATCAGACCATTTTTCATATGTGGGTTGAGGCTTTTGTAAAAGGGGTCTCTTTTTGAATATCACTGAAGTGAAGTGAAGTCAGAATGTGAGCGAGAAACCAAAAGGCCAAGCCATGCATGGAGTAACAGCACCAACATGTGTTCACAGAGTGAACACCACACATCACAACTCTCACAAAGCACATTCAATACACATGACACGGGTTTTCAGCGAACATGAGCTCACGCTTACACGTTCTTCTATTCTAAAACGGCATTCGTGCGGTTTATTAATCAAAAACATATCAACCGTGACCATTTTCCACGCTCGGAATTAAACAGGCTGCATGAGTTACTGTGACTTTAAGACCTATCTACAGGGAGATTTTCTGATTTCCAGACCAGGAAAATCTCTTTCCTAATGATGCATCTTGAAGGTAGAAGGAATTTCTGAAAAACGTCTACGAGGCACAGACTTCAGGACGGGCTATAATTAATGTTTTTTACTGCTAGCTGGCTAATGCAAAGGATACGAGCAGACAACTAACACACTAGTGCTCGGATAGTGTTTATTAGCTTCTACAACAGTGGCTTCACTGGTAGTCAGAATTTCTTTATTGTAGTGGGGGTTCCTACTAGATGTATGATGTATTTTGTGCAATGCATGCTGGGTATTGTAGTAAGAAAACAATGGATGAAACCACAAAAAGGACAAAATTGGGAATTCTGTCAAAGAGACGAAGCTGAGGGATCCAATGCTACACTACAAAATATTACACAATATGGCAAATATCAGATTAAATGATAGTGTTATGCCAGAACGCACCTTTAAATAAAAGCTCAGTAAAAACTACAGTTAGGCCATCAAAGGCAGCACAATTCCCCTTCACAGGCATGGGAAAAAGGCAAAAGGGAAGTTAGTCAATATGACAGAGTTCAGTTTAGTGGACCTTCCAGCATTGACCAAAGCATAGTCCAATGTTGCACAACACTGGAGTAGTTATCAGGAACTAAGAGTGTCATGTATAATTTAAAAATAGATATATATATATGCCTATTTTCACATTTTCATGTAATATATGCATATTTTCATTCATGTACACACACATACACATATCGTTGTTGTCGGAACAAAACCTTGGATCTCCAAAATGGTAACTTTACAGGAGAAGGAAAAGACATACTTCACTTTTAATGTAAGTCAATGGAACCAGACGTCTTTCCAAGTCATTTTGGGACATTTCTTTTGGTCCATTCTTCATGAAATGTACACACAGTGTAAAGGACACCGGGTGTGTTCAAATTATGTCAAAAACTGAAAAATGACACAAATGGAGATTTGAGGTTTTCTTCCAACATCAGGGATATACATATATGTATATAAAGTGCATGCTGGGTTGAAAGGTACATGTATGTTACTGCCATTTCACATCAAACCACTCCAAACTACACTGTTGACTTTGCAAGCACTGAACTATCCTGGAATGTGGTGAAACTCCACTGAGCTGCCCTTTGAGTTAGACTCCACTCTTCTCTTCTTTTTCAGGCTCACGTTGGAGTAAAATAAAAGGCTGAAGCTCCAAAGTGAGAGGTGTGAGCAACAGCCAAGCAATTCAAGAGCAACACCAACAGCAGACGAGGATACTAACCACACAAGCTAGAGGATACACTTCAGTACATGTTTCAGCATTTGGAAATAGTCAAGAAATTTAAGTTTCAGAAAAAAAATGTGCTGAAGAACAAGGATCTAATCAAGCAAACAGAACTGAGTAGAAACTGCCCACCTCAGCTAACTGCCCTTAAAATAAGCATGGAAAAGCTTTTCACTGTTATGGACATAATTATGAAGAAAACGGAGTGAAGTCCTGGGCAGAGTAAAGAGCTGAGATCCTCAGCAGAGTAAAGAGCTGAGACCCTCAGCAGAGTAAAGAGCTGAGACCCTCAGCAGAGTAAAGAGCTGAAATCCTCAGCAGAGTAAAGAGCTGAGATCCTCAGCAGAGTAAAGAGCTGAAACCCTCAGCAGAGTAAAGAGCTGAAATCCTCAGCAGAGTAAAGAGCTGAGACCCTCAGCAGAGTAAAGAGCTGAGATCCTCAGCAGAGTAAAGAGCTGAGATCCTCAGCAGAGTAAAGAGCTGAGATCCTCAGCAGAGTAAAGAGCTGAGATCCTGAGCAGAGTAAAGAGCTGAGATCCTCAGTAGAGTAAAGAGCTGAGACCCTCAGCAGAGTAAAGAGCTGAGATCCTCAGCAGAGTAAAGAGCTGAGATCCTCAGCAGAGTAAAGAGCTGAGACCCTCAGCTGAGACCCTCAGCAGAGTAAAGAGCTGAGATCCTCAGCAGAGTAAAGAGCTGAGACCCTCAGCAGAGTAAAGAGCTGAGATCCTCAGCAGAGTAAAGGCTAAAGTCTCCCTGACAGCTGAGCTCAGAGTTCAGGAGCTCGCGCTGGCCTCCCTGCTCTCAGTGCTGCGATACAGCGTAGCAGCTGTCCGTCAGAGCCAGACTCAGCTTCTGCTGCACGGCCTCGCCCTAACAGCCCTGCAGAGCTCTCCTAAACAAGGACAAGAAAACGTGCGCTTAATAAAAAATCAACTTACAGAGCAGCTTGGCGAAAAGTCTGCTGCTCGCCATCTTCGGTCATTCACCAATGACACGGGCAGAAACGTCACCGGCCGCGGCGCTCTGATATCTGCCTGCTACTGAGGCACGTTACCGCGCTAAAGTACATGGAACGGATTTTTAATAATTTATCTGGGACAAATATCACAATAAAATCACTTATTTTGTTAACTGGGCTTTAAAGCGTTAATATGAGCTGTAAATAATACAAAGTAAGCCGTCAAACAGGCGATCTTTCATGGGGGATGAAAATGCAAGGAATGCTGGGTAATGTAGTTTCATTAACCCGCAGTTCGATTTACATTGGAAAAAAAAATCCGTCTCGTGACAACAAAAATAACAATAATAATAATAAAAACAACACCAATAATAAAAACAACACCAATAATAATAATAGCAATAATAATAATAATAATTAATAAAAAAGAAATAAAGTGTATTTGAGCCCTGTGCAGTTGATGCATCAGTCCCCCTGAATCCTAAAGACATCTGAAAAGATGCTGTGTAGATCTGCTATGGGACATATAGAAACTGTAGAATGAACACTTTATATTAGTATCTGGCTGACATGGCTAAAATGCCGGCAACTCTTTGTATTCCCACAAAATTCAAAAATTCTATTTATTGTGTCCTGATAAAATTGTCAATGTCAACTTTATTTATTGTTTTATTTGCTTAGTTATTTTATTTATGCCATTAGGAAAAAGGTACAATTATTATTAATTATTAATCCGTTAAAACCGTTGTTTTAAAGACACACTACCACTCTCCATAGTGGGTGGGGCTTGTCGTCGAAATGAGCCAATCGGAATCCACCAACTGTGCGGAAGCTGATTGGCTGACGGTGTTTTCGAACCGCCTTGTTCTCTTGCGCGAATTCACCATTGCTTTGTACGCCAGTCCCGCCGTAGACCTCAAACAGAAGCTACGTAGAAAACTTCACTCCTGACGTAGTTCGGCATGAGGAAACATCTCGCTTAGTGCGAATGAAAAAGCGCCCGCAAAGTCATTCAAGATGGTGCTGGAAACTATTTCGAGAATTATCAAAGTGCAACTGCCAGCCTACCTCAAGAAGCTCCCGCTGCCAGAAACGATCGGAGGATTTACGAGACTTACAGGTAAAAAGTGTGGAAGTGTGTTCATCAGGCTGCTCTGCGCTTCTGCTGCTGCTGCTGCTGCTGCTGCTGCTTCTGCTGCTTTACCATCTCTCTGTTTCAGAGAGTGGAGCAGAAGTTTCAGGGCTGTGTCTAATATAGTGGAAAATAAGGGAGGTTGGAATAGAAGAAAGAGTGTTTCACTCTCTCTCTCTCTCTCTCACTCTCTCCACAAGGAGTTTTTTCAGACAAGGACAAGAAATAATAGTGTCAGATTTCCAGCTCTGTTGTACCCAATCAGATATGCTGTAAACAGTACAGACCATCAGATTTGCACAGGTCCAGTAAATAAGTCACTTATGCAGTAGCAAATACTATAAACCTACGTTACCCTCAAACATCTCTACACTCCATCTATTCTATGAAGCACGGTGTAACCACACGGTGTAACGCTCATCTGCTCAATTAAGCACTTTTAATCAGTGTGTATCATTTTGCCCTGCTCTGTATTTTTGGGAGTTCATGCTTGCTTACATGGTTGTGCACTAGTATTAACCTCTTATTGGGTTAGAGCTTCCTGCAGCACCCGCAGAAGAGGAGACAAAGCAAGACACAGCTTCTAGTTTAACACCTGCCCGTGTATTTAAATACGTAAAGGGCAGTTACCCCAAGTATTTTTTCCAGCTTAAAAAGTTAACTGAGAAGTAAGACAGTGTTTTGAAGAAAAGTGGCTTATTCTAGAGAGACTTAACAACTTCTTTATAATCTCAGTGAAAGGAACCAGGGGTCAGGGATGCTATGATGCACAATTCTAGCTTTGCACGTTTCTCAAAAATGCTGTATTTCTCATCAAAACAATCCGACTTCAGTTACTTCTCATGTGCAAGCTGCTGAGTTTTTGAAAATTTGGTGGAATTCCCCTTAAAGACTTGGCAGAGCACATCTCGTGACTGCTGCTGTCCTGCTGGCTGTGAGGTTAGCATACCTAATACATGTGAGAAAGCCCACAATACAGAGCAGGGAGAGGTTACAGAATGCAGGTTGCACCCCACCCTCAGGTCATCCATGCAGCATGTGCTTTATGGAGGAGAAGCAGAAGAGTGCTACTGTATAGGTGTAATTGTAGCAGGGAATGTAAAGCTGCATTCATTCTTCTGCATTCTGCCCTTTCACTGCTTTGAAGTGGCTCACATTCAGGCTCCTTTACCTCTGTTTCAACCCACAGCCGTGTCACATCATCAATCACCAGCGCAGGAATCTTTAGTGCAGATTTAATGTGGCTTAAAAGACGATTCACACTCCATTACATTCATGGGATTCGTCTGGGATCAAACTCTGTGGCCATAACTCTTTCAAGTTAGCATGTAATTGGCCTGGGATTGTTTAATTAAGCATACGGCCTACTTTTTGCCGATTAAATCACATTATTGCCGTGAGAATTAACCTGAAGCTGCTCTTTCTGCACCACTTGGTACAGTCTGGTACCAATGGACACTTCACTATTAGCTTTTCCATGGCCCTGAGTTGATGCTAACTAATACAAGTTACTTTGGCCAGTTGTTGCAGGTTTTGGAAGGAATAGTTTGACAAAAAATAAAACATATCATTTCTATCCTCACGAACCTCCTGTTATCTGTACTTTTGGCAAAATGATCTGTAATTGGCATAATGTGACCTAGATAAAAGATGGCTGTAGCTGCTTATAGCTACGCTAAGTACATTTGTCCGTTTCTTTTAAGTATCTAGAATGTCATACAGTGTGAGAAACCACACAGTGAACACAAGTGCGACTTTATTTGAGGTTCCTCAACACGTTCATGCAGTTTAAGCAACGTTGCGGTTATTTAGGCATGCAGTTTCTGCAGTGCTAACTGGTTATTAGCTTGTTCTTGTTGGCTAACGTACACAGACGTGATCGAGTCTGTTTAAGGAGAAAGTGTGTAATTCTGCACTGAACTGCTCTCTTAAGCTGTGTAATAACTTCAGTCTTAATCAGGCCGTGTTTCTGGGAACCTCATCTGAATTTGGTTCGGCCACTTTGTGGAACGTTATTGGCATAAAATGTAGCAATTGGGACTACATTTATCTGGCTTAGCATGAGTGTTTATGTTGGGTTTCAAACACAGTGAAATGAATGAAGTGCAATCAGTGAAATAGCCCAGTGTGGCCTAAACGCTTTCCTCTTTTGGAGTACAACAAATACGTCTTATCAGTTTGAGATATCCAACTCATTTAAACATGATCATTTTTAAAGCAAATATCTGCCGATACCGATGTCTTCATGCGTCCCTGGTTGGAATTACCACTGTAGGTCTCTGAAGTCCATCTGGAATCAGCCCTTATTGGGAACTCTGGGCCCGAGCTGATTGTCTCTATGGGAAAAATGAATGGCATTTTCCAAAAATGCTGCTATCACGTCCTTTGTCGAACAAAAATGTTCTAAACCTCATATGTTTTGCCATACAAATGTTTTTCTTTTGGCCATTAAGGAGCTGTAATAGGAATATTGCTACATGCAAGCTCTGTTAAATGTGGTAGTAGTATTGTCATATTACAGTGTTGAAGTTCATTGACTTCATTTCATACTTGCAGCATGGAACTTTATTCCTATAGTGATAGGAAACAGTAGCTTTAAACTCTAATAATATGCTGGTCTGTTTTACTATGACAATTATGGACACTTATTATAACTACTCTGGAGGGGAGGCCAAAGACAGTACTCACAGGTAAGACAGGGTAAAGCAGTTGTGCTACATTGTTGTTTGTGTCGTATCATTCGCAGAAGCCCATGAGAAACCTTGGAGGCAAACAACTTTTTTGTGTATGTTCAGTTTCAGAGTGGCTCCGTCTCCTGCCTTTGTTGGGAATATTGGCCCTGCTGGGCTACCTGACCATCCGGCCCTTCCTGCCCAAGAAGAAGAAGCAGAGAGACTGTCTCATCAACCTAAAGATCCAAAAAGAAAACCCCAAAGTGGTCAATGAGATTGACATAGAAGACCTACGAAGCACAAACGTCTGCTACTGCAGGTGTTGGCGTTCTAAAACGGTGAGGAGCAGGAAAAAAACATGGCATGTGGGACATAAATATGTCTCGTCTAAGCCTGTGTAGATGGATAGATAAATGATAGCCCCATTTTGTATTACGCTGATTGGTAGAGTACATACCAGGAGTGTAATAATACAGCATATATTATTATGCCTAGCATGTTAACTCATGGCTGAGATATTGGCTTCTGGCACGTTGGTCTGTCTGAATAGATCAGGCAGAGCTCCACTGTGCCAAAATAAAGTCTGAAATATTGTACTTTTATAATGCTGAATAAGACATAAGAGGCCCCTTTCAGAAGACCCCCTTCTCAGATTACACTGAGCACTACATTGCTGTTGAGTATTTCTGAGGCCACAATAAGAATCATTTCCTTTACACGATTTGCAGTGTTATTAGTTCTCTCACCCATAATAAACTCTCACTATTTGAATTGTAGAAACTATTATGGCTTGCAGAAATGAGCATCATCGTAATGTTCATAGTAGGATAAACAAAGTCTACTTACAAAGCAAAGATTTCTGGTGGGTAATGCTGGGACTAGTGAGGAAACAAAGTAAAAGTGGTGGTTAGACAGCACTTTCTATTAATAGTCGTGGGTGTTGGTGTATATATGTATGTGTGTGTGTGTGTGTGTGTGTGTGTGTGTGTGTGTATATATATATATATATATATATATATATATATATATATATATATATATATATATATAAAGCTTTCAAAGACACGTTAAAGAAACATGGTTATATAGTGTACTGCATAGTTATAACCGTGTTTATAATTCCTTATGAATGCATTGTTGCATGCTATTCATCTTTATAGCTTCCTTTGCACCCGGTATTTGGTGTGTTGCAGAAACTTTACTAGTCACGAAGGAAATTGCAGGAATTAGCCTGAGACTTCCTATGATTTTTGTTAAGTCCCCCACAGTCACCGATAACGTTTTGCACATGATAAGCAGTACATGCAAACGCGCTCATACTAGTCTCTGCTATTTTACTCTAGTTTAAATGTTGGACAAATTCCAGACAACCTGGATACAAAAAGTGAAACTCAATCGCCCAGAGCCTGGCAAATATCAGCGACTCATTTAACACTCATTTAACGAAAGATTTACAACTTTCCCATTTTATGTTGACATCCCGGGAAAATGTTAGTTTGCGTCCTTCTAAAGGAGGAAGTTAGATTTGAATGGAAGTAGCCTTTTGAAACGGTGATGTGTTTTGCATATCTTCGCATGCCCCCTGAGGCTTTGGCTTCCTCTTTTCAGTACAGCATAAAAACGGCTGACTCTGAGCCGCAGAGGGGGGTTTGTAGTTTGCTGAATAAAGTGTATAATGTCACAGTATCATTGTCAACCCCTAACGTCATTTTTCCTGTTGCAGTTTCCTGTTTGTGATAAATCACACATAAAGCACAACGAATTGACCGGGGACAACGTGGGGCCGCTCATACTGAAGAAGAAGATTCTATAATCCATGTTTTTCATCAGCCAGGGAGGAGAGCAGAACAGGTGCTCTGGCTTCCTTTCAGAAAAAAAGCCACTAGTTTCATTTACTCCCTATAAAAAATACACCTTTAACCTAATGTGTCGTACTGTTGATTGACACCACATTGCTGTATATTCATATGCTGTGAAGAATGGGCCTGATCTTCTAGAGAATCCAAACGAGATGTTATTTTGGCTTTGTAGGTTTGCCTCGTACTGATCCGTTCACTTTTTTATACTCTAAAGTGGTTTATGCAGTGTGCCTTAAGTGTGCAATTTGACTGGACCACAAACTACAGTAACAAACTAAAGACAGTGCCATGAGTCTTCTTAGCTAAAGAAATACTCCAGCATTTTGTAAAAGTAATGTTTATCTAATGCATCTGTAACGCACCCTTGATTACCACAGATGATAAATTTGAGGCTTTTTCCTGTACGCAGAAAGGAACAGAAAACTCAATTACCTGAAACTAACTCACAATAAAAGTGACCTTTTGCATTCCATAAGCAATCGTTTATGTGGAAGACTTTCATTAATCCTTCAATACAAAGTATTTTAAGCTGTAAATCTTTATAGTTCATCAAGGCTCGATACTAATGCTGTTCCGGGGATGATACAAGTAGCATGCGGGATAAAATTAAAGCCGCTTTGAAAAGCATATTGCATATTGGTATTGGAAAAAATGTCGTTCCGTGCTGCACGGCAGTACACGACTGATGGTGGTATGCAGCCATGGAAACATTGCCATGGTGACAGCAATACCAGCGAATAAGGATCATTATCAGTGGAGACTTTAGCAGTGCTGGCTTTTAAGGTGAATAAAAAATTCAGTTTTATTTACATCTTTATTAATACAAATAATCCAGTTTATTTCACTTCTTTTACATTTATATGACTAATACTGGACCAAACTTCAAAAACCTGAAATGACTAAAACCTGATGTTTTCTCCTTTTTTTTTTTTTTTTTTTTGGATATACATACAGTGATGATTAGCCACGTTTACATCCAGCCTAATTATTAGTTAATAATCTAATAGCTCAATCAGAAAAGAAAACGTCCATGTAAACACCAACTCCAACTGAGGCCATTCAGAATACAATTTGTACCCGATTGAACGAGGTGGGTAATCCTGTAAATAATACGTTAAATAGTAGAATAATAGCCATGTAAACGTCTGAATTCCAGTCTGAAAGTGGAAGTATGTTGTGCGTATGAACTCATAATCCGGCTCTGGCT
This sequence comes from Pygocentrus nattereri, assembly GCF_015220715.1. NCBI lineage: Eukaryota > Metazoa > Chordata > Actinopteri > Characiformes > Serrasalmidae > Pygocentrus > Pygocentrus nattereri. Next base: position 27,180,101 of record NC_051232.1, on the reverse strand, counting down.
AAAGTTTTAAAAGACGGAGGTGGGACGGACGTCCAGCTTATGTGTCTCAGAACACGACGTCTTCCTCTCGGCCTTCTTTAATGAGGACATGTGAAGGACATTTTTCTGAGTCTGACATATTTCTAAAGTAATGAAAGAAACAAGCACTGCTCACTGCTGCTCATCTCACTCTGACTGGACCTCACGATGTTCGCTGTCATGGTAACGTTTAAACGCTACTCCACGCATGCGCATCAGTTTGGATCAGATTACTTGTAGTGAGCATATAGAGGAAGATTTTTCATCAGATTGTTGAACAGAGTGCATATAAACACCTCAGTCTGAATCTGTAATCGGAATGTGATCAATTTGGACTGGCAAAAATCTTTGATCTTTGCATGTAAGCGTTGATTTTAAATAACATTTTATAATTGATCAAATTTTGTTTCCAAAACAGAACTATTTAAAGATAAAATGTAGTAATAATACATATAATAAATACATATAATGTAAAACACTTTATCGCTGCTGTCGGTAATATTAGTCAATGTAAGTCTATAGAATAAGACTTTGTTTATTTTGGTCCATCCTTCATGAAATTTACACACAATATAAAAGCCAGCATGCATTTTCAAATTATGTCAAAAACTGAAAATCGACAAACATGGCGATACGAGGTTTTGTTCCGACAGCAGCGATATATAGCAAAATACAGTGTTTTACGACTTTATCTCTTTACCATAACATATTGACAGCCACTGACACTTTTCTTTTCACTTGTGCCACCGTTCAACAGTAAAAAGTTATGTTTTCTAAAACAAAAAATGATAAGTAGTAATGAGGAACACATGTGGACGAGCGACTTACAAGAATTAGGATTAAAAATTCCAAGAAACTGTAGAAAGATTTAAAATTGAAATATAAAGCCTGTAGATGTTTTTCTGTACCATATAGAGCTTCCAACTCAGTGGCCTACTGTCACAATGTAAGCACAGTATTAGGGATACTGACCGGAGCTGCTTTTTGTTGGTTACAGCTTCAAATCTATGTTGTTGTCATGTTTCCCAACTTTTCGCGGAATGCAGCAACTGCCCATTGACCTCTATTATAACTGAATTTCAAGTCAGCGAGTTTTCTGTTCTTTCTAAAAACCGTGAAATGCACGAAAGTTACAGTCAGTGCTGAGTAACTGTGTGATACAGATGTGGTAAATAGAGATTAGCTTGAAAAATGCTGAAGTGTTCATTTAATCTATCAGTATCTGCTGGCTGCATGTTAGAGCTGATGATTATGAAAGATTAGGCTAGGCTGTTGCTTACGCAATCTATAGAAACTATTCCTGTTGTACATCATTGGGATCATCTTTTCTTAATGATCTTTTCTTTCTTGTCTGTGTTTATCCAGCTGTCAGAGCGGTAATGAAGCATGAGTTAAATTATTAATCGGGTGGATGCTGGGTCACTGTCCTCTACCTTGAATACCTTTGCTGTTGAAGGGCTAACAGCCGATACTTCAGTTTGTTTTATTCTCATACAACTGTTTTAAACATGTAATGTTCATTATTGAAGAAATCTGTACAAATGACTCTAAATCTGGATTAGTTTTCCAGAGCGTATCTCAAAGCTGTGTGGATTTTGTAGGTTTAAAATAAACTATTACTCACTGAATACAATCCAAACAAACTGGTCGGCTCAGTATTGATTTGCTATGATCATAATAACTATAACTATACGCTTAATAGCCAAATACCTACCTTGTACTTTTACTAACAGGCCACTTTATTAGAAACACCAACTTTATATTTCCTCTATGTACAGTACTGTGCAAAAGTCAGTGACCTTTTCATTTTTTTAGTATTTAGTTTTCTGTGTCCACTCTTTGCCTTTATTACAGCTTCTTTTCTGTTTGGGAGACTCGCTTGACAGTTTTTCATAGAAATCTTCTGGGATATTCTTCCACACCTCCAAAGTTCAGTCTTAGACGTTGGTTGCTTTTTACATTCCAAGTGATCCCAACCACATAAATGACGCTACGGTGTGGACCCTGGGGTGGTCAGTCTATTGTTCTGAGAATGACAGCAGCTTCGTTTTGAATGTTATTCTTTTTTTTTTCTTCTTTCTTCAGTAAGGGCTTCTTGACAGCTGCACACTGTTTCAGACTCAGTGTTGAGTCGTCTTCTCACAGTGGAGGGATGGACAGAAACACCTGTGGAGGTTTTTTTTTTTTTAGATCTGAAGCAGCTTGATTTTCTCCACTCTCTCAAAGATGCAAACTTTAAGTGCTATTTATCTGATGATAATGGGATCATTTTGCTCCTTATAGAAACATGATCATTTGTACTTAATGGTCATTTTAACTCTGACCTCTGCGCAGTACTGTATGTATAATATAATGTTCCTGGGTTCTTTTTATTTTCACATGGACAGAGAAGTCACATGTGTAACTGTACATGCAATGTGCCTAATATTTTTACTTGTAAAATAAAGCACTGTAAAAACACAAACTCTGTTTCGAATTCACGTCTGTAGAAAAAGAGAAATGCACATATTAAAGGCCTGTGCTCTGGAACCATGGAGAGAACTGAGAACTAGACAGTTAAACTGCACCAGACTGGCCCCACAAAATAAATAAATAAGTGTACTAAATAAGACCGTATGAAAGCTCACTGGTGTTATTTGGAATGTGGGCTTCTATGTCGGGCTCTCTTATTTTACTGTAATTTGCATTGCATGATATAAGCTTTGCGGCACTGAGATATGCTTTCAAATGAGACGGGGGATTTTATCCCTCGCTCTTCAACCAAATGCGGCTCTTTCTCTCTACTGCATAAAGAACGTGGTGCTTCTATAAAGATTTACACCACTACAATCCTACAGATTTCATCCTCTGTGCTAGAGAGTTCCGTCTGGGCTCAATCTTCCAGTACAGTTCTGAATCTGTAGTTGCCTAGTAGTGTTCAGGGCTCGACCCATATTAAAACTGTCACTGATACTGAAATCGACTTAAAGGAGTTCTAAGGATGCACAATGACAGTCTTAATCCTATCAGTAGCAGGATATAATTGTTTAAAATATAACCAGCATTGGACAGATATGGGCATCGTTTTAACCTGAAATTTGAGGGTGTATTTTATGCGAAAGAGCAGAATGCAATAGAATGCAAAGCTATGCAAATCATAAAAACCATATTTATGAAGGATCATAGTACAAAGACAACATATCAAATGTTGATGCTGAGAAATTTTTTTTTTTTTAAATATGCCCATTTTGAATTCCCTGAAAAAGACGGCGTCTGGATGGCAGCATACGTTCCCAAAACATGTCACCCATGTCATGTGTACTAATGCACTCCTATACCCTCATGAATACTGGCTTTTAAACTGTACACTGATAACAAGCAGTCTTTAGCGCATGATTTTCCAAAAAGAAGTTCAGATGTTGATTTGTTGGACCACAGGACACTTTTCCACTTTTCCTCTCAGTTCATTTTAAATGAGCTCTGGCCCAGAGAAGGCTGCATTTTTAGATCCTGTTTATATGGGGTTTCTTCTTTAGAGTTTTAACTCGTATTTGTGGATGCAGCGACCAACTGTGTTCACAGATGGTGGCTTTCAGAAGTGTTTCTGAGCCCCTGCAGTGATTTCCACTACAGAATCATATGCTTTTAATGCAGTGCTGCCTGAAGGGCCAAAGATCACAGCCAGCAAATACTGTTTGTTCAAGTTACTGGCCTGTTGCCAGTACCACCAGGGTTTTATTTATTTATTTATTTATTTATTTATTTATTAACATTACGAAACTTTACCAGCCTTTTGTTGACCCTGTTCCAGTTTTCTTTTCAATGTGTTGCTGCCATCAAATTCGAAATGGGCATATATGTTTCCAAAAAAAAAACTGTCTATAAACAGAAATGTTTCAGATATTTTGGTGTTCACTATCGTCCTGTCAATCAGAATTAGATAAGCTACATTATTGTGTTTTATTTGCATTTTAAATGATCGGGTTAGTTCAATCTTGTGGGCTGCAGAAGCTTTCGTGGTTGATTTTGTGGACTGTGAGCTGGTTGGGAACCCCTCTAAACATTGTAACTATAAAAATGAAATCATGCAGATCCTCACAAATGAGGCATTTTTCTCATTCTCCTAACAGGAGAGGTGTAAAGGCATTACATCATAAAATAAAGCCTTTTCTATATATTGGCAGTGCTTTGGCCAATACCCTTGAACCGCCTTCTGCAACGTGTGTGTAATTATTCTTTATTGGTAGCGCAAAGATACACAAAATAGATATTTTGTAGGTATTTTGTTCTTCTGCTATGTATAAAAGTTATGGCACATTTGATATTTTATGGGTTTTTTTGCACTTGGCAAATAAGCAGAAATTGTGCAAAGTGTTCAGGTGTAAAGGCTCAGATGTGCCTTTATTTTTGGACTGAAAACAGCCTGGAATGAATGGAAGTGAACAGAGAGCTTCTCTCACATGGTCCTCTGGTAGCACACACTGGAAGACAAAAGCTGGGGGCCTGGTTCGGACACACTTACACATAATTTCCTCGTTTTTATGCAGTGACCAAAAAACTGTCAATCAAAGGCATATTTTAAATTCTTCAAAGTAGCATCTTATTTACTCTTCACACATAACTTTATATTTACCATATAAAATGTCATGCTTTTAGATCAAAATCCTATTGATGACAAACTTCATTCACTCAGGTGTGTCTAAACATTTGCCTGAGCTGCACTCATGACATTTCCTCAAAAGCCTCTGTTGATAGAGTATTCAAAACCAGCCTGCTGTGTAGGTGTAGGGTTGAAGGACAGTGAGTAAACTATTACAGTGCATCTATAAATACACCGTGATTTCCCCACACCAAGTGGATGACATCTTACAAAACAGTGTCCATCAGGGAAACGTCTGGAAAGCCCCTGCAGAACCAACAGGAGCTTTGGAGGCTGTTGATTTGGTTGGTCACTTCCATGGCCTGTTAGCACCATTGGAGAAGGTTCCAGAAGCCTCAGACTGCACTCTCTGACACTCAATATGAGGTGTTTGCCATTGTTATAGCAGAGCCTTTAGCTATTAATGCCTGGGAAACCATGAAGTTTCACATTTGATCATTTTAGTTCATCTGAACCATCAGGACACTGAAGCTGTAGGAAAAACGCTGAGGATTTCTCTCAGATGGAATGTCGCACTCTGAGGAAACGCTCAGCACTTCTTTTTTTTTTACCTTTGCTGTGAATCTGTAGCATTCAATCGTTTATTAAGCGGCATATGGCCCTATATCTAAATCAGATTGTGATGCTTTGTGAATCAATTCAGAACGGTTCAAGAGAAAATCATGAAGTATCTAAAAACTGGGTCCCCACCCCTCACGACTGCAGTAATATATAACTTACCGTTAGAAGCCATTCTAAGATCAGTAACCCAGAGAAGAGCCAGTAGATTCTACAGTAAGGCCTTTGCACCTCTCTTGCACTAGTAATTTTGTATAATTTACTGCCAGGGGAATTCTCACTGCAGGTTTGTTACAGTAAGTTTTGTTGGAGTCTTTCCTTTTTATGACGGAGGAATCGATTGTGACGGGCTAAGATGCACATCAATCTTTTTTTTTTTTTTTTGCAAACAATCATTTACAAAAAGTCTACAAGTTCAAAGTCTGAAAAACGAAAAAAGAGCCATTCATTGTTTCAGTGAGAGACAGTACAATAAACAAACACTGTCCTCCAGTCATGCAAATCCAATCAGCCATGGTCAACTTCAAAAGACTGTACAGAGGTAATATTAGCATGAATACACTGTTGATCCACAGCTTCAGCTTTCACACTTTAACAAGGGCTCCATTTAGACTTATTAACTGAACATGCAGGACTGACAGGCCGTCTCAGTTTGATTTCTAGACTACACAAATGTGCCTCAGTGAATGGGAATGTAGACGACCAATCAAAAATGTCCATGTATGTGTTAGTGTGTCCAAGAGGAAGCCTCTCACCCCACTCAGGATTCTTTGGTCACTGCAGCAAGCAGTCCTCACAGGCCGATGAGCAGAGCTCCAATAGGGGCTGTTATAAAGATGGAGACGACAGATACAGTCGGCACGTCTATTCCATATTGCTGAATCTGCTCTTCCTGCTTAGAGCCGGCCATGTCCAGAGCGGTCAAGCCAATCACGGCCTGCAGAGAGAGTATCAGCTGGTGATGTACTACAGGCATTATTCTGGGGTCAGAAGCAAAATTCTGGACACTGAAAAATAAATTCTTTTTTTTTTTAAACATTCTTTAAACATTTTTTTAAACATCGATTCCTGAAGCCCAAAAAAATTTAAGCCATCACCTGATGTTTACTGGGAAAACAACAAGGAACTTAACCAAAATCCAAACCAGCAGCCGTCCCGCCTATGACCTCCAAACCTCCATGAAGGATGTTAAACCAGGTGCAGCCTACAGGGGGCAATAAAAGGACATTTTGACAGAAGGCAGGGCCTTTTAACCAAACTATGTGCAATATATATTAGTAAATAACTTTAAAATCTTGTTTAAACATCACTTTCTAATGGATCTTGTTTCATAGAACTCTACTTCTAAAAATCTGTTTAAGGTGGAGAGACACATGCATAGGTTTTAATAGTAATTAAAATGGCTAGATTGCTGTAGCCATCATGACCCCAGAGGCTGAATTCACAAAAGTCTCTTAAGAATTAGATGTTCTTAAATGGCTCCTTTTTGTTTGGTACATACTCAGGTCAAAAAAAGTCAAAATAAATTATTATTCTTCAAAAAAAGTCTAAAAAAACATTTATAAGAGCATTTTAAGAAGATTTATCTCTTACACTCATCTTAGTTTGTGAGAACTTACAGGGTAAACAGTGTTTTAGATAATCCACAGCTTACATATAAAAGCTTATAAAAACAATTAAGCCATTTTATTTTCTTATTAAAATAAATAACCCTTTAAAAGACAACAATCTTATGAATTTCTTATATGTCTTGAGATCCCCCCGCTAGTTTTTTTCTGAGTAAAAATGTGTGATTCCAGCACCTGGATCCCATCAGTGCACCATTTCATATCGTACTGCTCTGAATTACTGTTTCTCAACAGCTGAGCTTTGGAGAAATGTTGAAAAATCTGTGGAATTTCTCTTTTAAACAGAAAGCAGTTTCACTCATTACTGTTCATTACTGTTCTTCTCCTTACCCTTTTGAAGTAAAACACTGTACGTGTAGCAAAAGCTAAGCCCAGACAGGTGGTAAAGCCCGTAATGGCCAGGATATCATCAAAGCTGCCCGCTGCCATCAACAGTGTGGGAACCCTCAGCTCTAAACCATAACCGTCCTTCTGTAGCAGCAGCATGGAAGGAACTACCACTGCAGGAGACACAGCTCCTAGAACAAACCTGGAACAGAGAACCAGGGGAAAAAAAATTAGACAATGAGTCTGATTAACCATAGCAAAGTGTGACTGTTTCTTTATTAAGCAAAAGTGCAAAATAATGAAGCAAACGTTCAACAACTGAAACACCTGAATGGTAATGTGGCTCCTACCTGATAATCTTGCATATCTGGTTATCTAAGGTCCTAATAATGAGGCTAAAAGTAGCATTATAAGACTTACATTTATGGCATTTGGCAGACACTCTTATCCAAAGCGACTTTATCAGTATATACAGGTAGGCGAAGGTATTGTTAGGAGTCTTGCCCAAGGTCTCTTATTGAGGCAGAGGTATTACCCACTACACTATACTAACCACATAAGATAAGCTCAAATAATAAGGTTTTTGTTCTGTCAGAATAATATTAACCCCAGTTTGAAGCCCCAAATCCAGGGCAGGCCCATAAAGAGACCAGTGCCTCAGTGGACACCTTTATAAAGCAGGGCCCCACACACACACACACACACACACACTCTCAGCTTTCAGCTTCTTGAAACACATAAGCAAATATAGGTTTTGTCATTTCCGCTGTTTACAAATACACAGTGAAATGAGACGACAGTCCTCCAGGATCATAACTGCAACACAGGAACACCAGCGTGAGACAATACAATAAACACAGTGCAGACAATACAGTACAATATATACAAAACAGAGCACAGTACTGAGAGCATGCAGAGTTGTGCAAAGCAGGATGTTTCATGCTGTAACATAACAGCAGACAGACTAGCTTAAATGAGCATCGCAGTCACTGAGGTAGCAACCAGATTTGCATCTGATATTTGCATCTAAAAGGACTGCATGCGACAATCACAAACTGGCTTGGCAAACACACCGAACGAAAATGCATTCAGAGCTTTATCAATGCATAAACTCGATGATCTGAGCTCAGGAGCTCATAAACAACTGGTCACATTACCAGGTCAATACAACAGGGCCAATAGACTAATGTGAAAATGCCAATTTTATGGGGCAATATTAATACTGATTTATCTGGCTGTTAATGTGGTTGATATCATTTTAGATTTAGATTTTAGATTTTTAACTGTGTGGTCCAACAGTTTTGGTTATGCAGGCCTATACTGACTGACTGAACTGTCACAGGTCATAAATTTAAAAAGCAGAAACTACTATAATACTTTATACAGGCATTGCAGCTCTAGGGGCGGGGTTTTTGTTAATTACCTCTTATTTTTCATTATTTCATTGATGCTGGATGAGAAAGTCTGGTTCCAGTTGATCCCAGAGTGTTAAGTGGGGTATATAAATAACTGCTCTATGTTTGTATTTGTATTTATTTATTATACTGCCCTGGCTGTTCTGGAATTAAGGCTTGTATACAGAAAAAAAGGTACGACAGCGTCACTGGGGCAGTACCCCTCTTGTCACTGTGGTGGTACCCTCAGGGGTACATGCCAGTAGCTTTAGTCAGGGAATATAACTGTGCTATAATCCATTGAAGTCATGTTTTCTAAGCTGTGCTGACTCCACACCCCCCGTCTCGTCTCCAGGACTTTCCACAAGGAAAAGCTCATGTAAGGTACACCACTGGACCTTCAAACCACTGTTCTACCTTCGAGGGTACACTTACATTGCTTGTACCTTGATAAATGAATCATGTACCTGCTGGGATGAAGGCTGGTCCTCCATGTGGTGTGAGAATGAACTGGCTGGTGATGGGTCACATACTTTATATAAGGGCAGCTTCTTTGTAGTAAACTCAGAAATGATGTGGACCACCCAAACGCATCATAAAGGTTGGTGCACTGGCACTTTACAGGTGGAGTAGCAGAATGAATCACATAAAAATATGTGCAGTTCCAGGGAGGCCGACCATCTGAAGTCAGTGTAGACTCGGTCACCACAGGGATGTTTCTGAGGAGGACCCCTGCCAGCAGCATGCCTGAGGACACACAAACACAGCAGTGAGAACATAAACAAACTCTGGGCTACTTCTTACACTTTTCCCACAGATTACGGCAGTTATGATTGTACAAAAAGCAAATCCAATGTAAATGAAACTTTGATATCACCCATTAAAAAATGTTATTTCTGAATGTGAGGAATACGGCTCAAACAGCAGCTTTAACAAGAATTCTGGCAGCAGCCTGAGGTTTTACAAAACCTTTATATGGACCATAGAATTCGCAAGTAAGACATGAGAACAGCCTGCAGTGAAATAACAGAAGAAACTGAAAAATGAAGACAGGAATCCCTTAAGCAGCATGAATGTAATTGTTCAGAAACCTAAACTCCTATCATACTGTACAGTCTGATCTTCCCATGTTGTTTATCTATACTTAATCCTGGTCTGGACTCTGCAAGAAGAACAGTTATTTGAAAAAACAGCATCAAGCTTTGCTCACTGATATGCTTCATCCCTGTGCCAGGCAGAATCAACACACGCACACACACACACACACACACACACACATGTATTATACATTATTGCATTTAAAATACAGTTTAATGCCAACAATAACTAGATTTCTTAGGGCTAAACCACCCCCAGGCTTCCATGAATGTGCTCCAGGCTCACCTTTGGTGATGATGTAGGCAAGGAGGCCCCGGGGCGGGCAGGGGCACTGCCTGCGCAGCCACCCACAGCATTTGTGTGGCGGGTCAGTGTTTGTGCAGGCGTCCACTGAGTGCACCGCTCGCGGAATGAACACTGTCTCCTCAGTTACGGTGGTGCTCGGGCTGTCGGGCCTCCGGACCAACACCTGGAGCGTTTGGTTGACCGAGAGGTGATGCTACACAGAAACAATACGAGATGTCAACAAAAAACAAACTCGGCCATTAAACTGAAACAGCTCTTCAGGGAACAAAGCAGGGGAGATAAGGACCACACAGTGTACAGTACACATGTTGATTAAGTCCTACAACAGGATGCTATCAGAAAGGGTATTATCAGGTTATATCAGCGGAGCCAAAGCCTTCTGTTTGTACTGCTGTGTTTGTTTCCCACACCCATGCTGGACTGCACGGCATGTTCTGATAGGATAAAAGAAAATAGCTGAGGAAAAGTAACAAGTACTTATTACATGAAACCCAAAACACATTACAGTGTGTAATAAATCTATCATGAATGGTTCATAACATGTACAGTATATATATATATATATATATATATATATATATATATATATATATATATATATATATATATATATATATATATATATAGGTAACAAGACCACTCAAATTAACTTCCCACATAGCAGACAGTTCTGCGCTGATTCTGGCTTTGTATATTGTTGGTTGACTACCAGGCAGATGTTAGCCAGACCTGGGCCGAGGACCAAGCAGTGTACTGGGCCAGAATGAACACAAGGATATGGCCCACATGCGGGCCTGGCAAATTTTGCTGTTTGGGTTGTTTAACTTACTGTTGGCATTCTGAATGGCGACCATAAAGAATGAGTTTTTTTATTCTGAGAACGGCGAAATCAGGGCTGCATAACGAATAGGTCCGCAGAAAGGCAGCACATTCCTAAATATAACCTTTTATCCACTAAGGGCTAAAGTTCCATGAGCTAACGGCACGTTTAAGCATATATGAGGGGTCTTTTACATGAGGCTTCAGAACATGCATTGGTTCGAAGTGGTTTAGGCTACATTTCCTCTTGTCTTCTGATTTCTGTATTACTAAGCCTCCACTTTTAATACGTTTAAAATGAATGAAAACACAGTTTCATCCCAGCATACATGCCCCTAAACTGTTAATAATCAATACATTGTGTCAAAAGAGAAATAATTTATCCATCAATGCAATCAACTTTATAGACCACTGAAGAAGCCGTGTCACTTGGCCAGGCTCCTATGCCCATATAAGGACCTCTGGGTCTAAAAGGAATTTCTTTAAGAGAAAACTGAGTGGAGAACAGAAAACTCACAAACTCACGACAAAGGTCAATTGGCAGCAGCTGAATATTGTATTGTATGGTCTTTTATAACAAACATTCATGAATTCCTTGATCAGATGTGTTTGAAGTTAAGCTGTACATCTGTACAGTTAATTCTTTCAGAGATGGGACTAGTTTTCCAACCAGCATTGTGATGTGGGAATCTTACAGGCTTCACCTGACAGCCATGGATATCGGAGGTCCTTCTAAGTTTTAAAAAATGCTGCTCCGTGTCTCATAGCCACCAAAAGAGCAATGCAGCGACAGAACTTTGCCATGGTGACCGCGCTACTGGCTCAAATGTATCAGAGGCGGCCTTAAGCAGTGTTTTATAACGCTGGGTGTGTCTGGACGTTCGCAAAAAATTCTGCATTGCTGGCAAAAGTTGGGAAAATTGGGAAAGCCCTAATTTTAGGCTGTATCTTCATGCTGTGTAGATAGTTTTACCTGTTCAGTGCTTTTATAATCCAACCTTCATAAACCATTATTCACTGAATACAATCTAAACAAACTTGTTGGCTCATCATTAACACTATACTATACACTTATTCACCACTTTATTGGAAACACCTCCTTTATGTTTACTATATACAGTACTGTGCAAAAATCAATGTCAAAATACAGAATTCATCCATCATCGATAAATAGCAACAAACCAAAATGTTTCAGTTATTTTTGGTGTTCATTATGTTATATGATTGTACTGTCAACCAGAAATCAATAGACTACATTGACGTGTTTGCATTTTAAATGATAAGTCAGATAAATCTTGTGGGCCTCAGAAACTTTTTGTGGTTGGTTTTGTGGGCTGTGAACTGCAAAAGGTTGGAAACAACTGATCTTTAACACTGTAACTTTAAAACTGAAACCATCCAGATCCTCAGAAACAAGGCCTTCTCATTATTCTCCTATCAGAGGAGAATATGTATACAATATAAAATAAGCCATTTATATATATATGCTTGTTTACTGGCAACACCTTCACTGATACCCATTAACCTGACTAACCTTAATATTGAGTTTTTCAGCAGAACACTAAATTGGTGAGGTCCTAGCAGCATTTTGTATTAGAGCTGTTCAGATGGCTCTGCTCTCTTTAATACATATGTGATCATTCTGTATAAATAAAGTACAAATACACACACAGTAGATTCAAATGCATGACATTTTGTTGTAGAAACACCAGAACTTGACTAATTTCCATCGGACAATAATAAATGATCACCATCAACATTTTGATCGTTTTTTGATCGTTATTTTTGTTCCACACATCTGCAGATTTTAATGCATAACTACTGTTTATACCGAATAGTTATGGTAGTTAAGTTATGGCACATCTTCTATTTTATGGTCTTTATTCCACCAACATGTTAAGTTCAGCAAATAAATAGAAACGTCATTTCAGTTTGATTTGAGGATGTCTTTACTAATTTTTACTTAGAAAAGCAACAAAATGTCATTTGAACAGGGTTGTATATCTGTACACTGGCTTTCCATGCAACTACAGATCTACAGAAAACACATACATTCAAAAACACAGTCCATAAAAACAAAAAGCAACAATGAAAAAAACATACGCTGCCCATTCCATGTTAAACCGGTTTTGGAGAGGATTAAAACTATATCATGTTTTCTTCAATCATGCTTTATGAGCATTTTAACATGATTATATTATGTATATTGGTAAAACAGTAAAAGAAAACGTGTCTCTACAAGTTTCTGTATGTAAACAGACACAGACTACTGTACATGCGTTTCGAATGAACAGACTTTCAATTCATTTCTAAGTGCAGACATACAACCACTGTCTGGGGTAATCAACCATAATCTAGACTTGGTTGAAAAAAGCTGGAACTGGACCTTGAATAAAAAAACTGCTAATAATATGAGCCAGTACCGTGAAACATCTGAAATCAAAAATGTGCAAAGACTGATGCAAAGAGCAGCACTGATGTCAGTTTAGACTCTCTTATGCACTGGCTGCATGATCTATGATGTAGTGTTAGGCCTCACTGATTTAACATGGAATGACCCAATAGTTCATATAAATATGGGTCAAATAAATAACACTCATAATGTACTGCTCACGAGTGACCTGAGAAAAGCTGTTCAATACAAAAAGGCCCCTTTTATTATGAGTCTGTTCAGGGATCCAGATGTTTTGCTTCATTAAACATCTTAATTTTGCACCTTTTACTCCAAGTGTTCTATTTCTCTCTTTAAATACTTCCCGAAACAATCAGTTTAAGGATATGAATTGATATATTAATGACATGCAGTCATTTTTCAGTATAGTGATGACTGTAATGATGGTGAGTGAACCGTCACTTTCACATGTAAAATCTGTTTTCCTGGTGATTTTAACACGCTCAGAATGTTGAGCTCAACAGACGAATCCAACTTTTAGCATCCTAAACATTCCAGGAATCAAACATGTATACATGAAAGCAATTTGTCACTTTCAAATGAGCCTCTGATTGCCCACAATGAGTCAAATAAATAGTAATAAAAATCAACACCACAGCAGCTATTAAATAAGAAAGACACATACTTCGTAAACAATATTACTCTCTAAATACTATTGGAAAAGCTTGGCTCTAATCACTCAGTAAATCTTGTATTTATCAGTTATTTCATTACAAGGCTAATGACAGGCTGCTAATCTATTAACAGGGAATTCCACATTTTTAATTATTGCATAATTAAATCATTAACACATAAAACCAAGTCATTCAGAGTGGTTTGACATTCTGGAGAAACTCACTGATTTGCAGTGGTGGTGATAGAAACCAGACATCAGCGCTTGATGCCTCTTCAGATTCAGATTCCTTTATTGATCCCAGGGGGAAATTGCAGAGCTCTAAAAGCTCTCACACAAAACACTAGAACATGAAATAGTTATGAATATGTTGCCTGATGCCTGAGACATTTAATGAAAGTTTTGCAATTCGACTTTGGCCAAAAACGAATTTTTAAATCCATTCATGGTTATAAGGCAAAATAGCAGACGTCGTGACCCTAGGGGTCTATCTCATGATGCACGTTTCCATTTGCCATGGTGATGTAGCCCAGAAAAAAGTAATACATGACTGTGAGAGAGAAAATCCAACTAAGATTAATGTTAGTTGGCTAACCAAGAGGTCCTGCTTTGTGAGACAGATCTCTGCCTTCTATCACCGCCATAGTAAAGAAATCTGTGTCAATACATTCTATACTTTAGTGCACCATTTCACACTAAAACACTCTGCATGACTCTGCTTCTCTGCCCTCTGCACTACTTAGTTGGGTGTGTATCAGCACTGGTACTGTGTCCGTGACTTTCCTTGAAAAGTCTATGTTGGTAAAGTATTCAAAACTGGCCTGCCATGTATGTGTTGGGTTGAAGGACAGTGAGTAAACTACTACAGTCCATCTAAAAATACACCGTTATTTCCCCACACCAAGTGGATGACATCTTACAAAACAGTGTCCGTCTTAGAAAGGTCTGGAAAGCCCCTGCAGAGCCGATAGGAGCTCGGGAGGACGATGCTTTGGTTGGTCACTTCCACCGCCTGCTAGCAGCCTTAGATTGCACTCTCATAGGTCACCGGCGTCTCTGACGCTGACAGCGCACCCTGACTCATAGCTGAAAAACAACACCCAGAAAACAAATCAAAGTCACTAGAAGTTGAAACGTAACCCCAAAGGCAAATATGCGTAGACAATTTCATTATATTTTACCATTACTGTGATCAATTAGGTCACAATACACTTTTCTTAGTATATCAAGAGCATCATCAGTAGATCTACAACACAGAACAACTGCGTGTGTCTGTTGGCTAGTTAAAATCAGCTAAAGACCGTCACGCCTCAGGTGGACTCGGATGCTATGACTGCATGTTATGACCATTTCTCTCGTTCCTACCGACTTCGTCTTTTGGTTTCACCCTTTTGTACTTTAGCTGGCGGTTTTTGGCTTTTTCGTGTTTTGACTTGCTGGTTTTGTGGATTTCGAATTCTGTCTATCCCTGGTATATTGTTAGCTTCATCCGCGTTCATCTCTCCCCTGTCAAACGTTACAACGACAGATTTAAATCGGTTATATAGAGGCTGTAAACAATGACCAGTGTTTAAGAAGGACATCCCAATATAATTTTCTTTTACCACAATAATGACATCACCTTTTGTCATGGTTTTACAATATTATCGCAATATTCTATGTAAAAAAAATGACAGCATTAGAAATGTGTTAAGTCAAAAAGACGAATGTCATTTGTTTAAACTGCAGTATGTGTGGAATATTTACACGCATTAAAAATAAAAATAAACTGTCATATCATGCAAGACTATTTGCTGCTTCAACATTAAATACAGTATTGAACAAACCACTAACACATGTAATATACAAGCATAAACAATGTACACACTACAATAAATCATATACAACAAGCAGATGCTTGGATAGCAGCCTTTTATTACATTTTACTCACTTATTTGTTTTTTCTTCCAATTTCCTTTTAATATTTTTTTGCAATAACTGAATTAAATAAATTACTGTACTAAAACTTTTTCCCTTTTGGGGCACTGCTGTATTTTTGTCTCTTCCAACCTGTTCACAAACTTTAGGAAAACTAAACACTGTGAACAATCTTTTGGATCGTGACGTTATATTTTCATTTCATCTTACATGCAGCAGAAAGGGACTGGACTTTGCAAAACGAGGAATTTGACTTTGCAATGTCCCTTTAGCAGATTATGTTCTTTAATTAAATCCTATTCACAGCAAACTTCCGTTTGCTTCAGGAAAAGTGAGTGATTACGTGTGACTTCCACTTGGCAGTTCAGACACTTTGAAAGAAAGACGATTTCAAAGTCTGAAAAAGGAAAAAAGAGCCTTCCGTTGTTCCAGTGAGAGACAGTACAATAAACAAAAACTGTCCATCAGTCATGCAAATCCAATAAGCTGCACTTCAAAGACTGTACAGAGGTAATATTAGCAGAAATACATTAATCCACAGACACTGCTGATCCACAGCTTGAAAGCTTACTTTATATCAACTTTCACATTTTGACTTGATTTAGATGAACTGACTATGCAGGACTGACAGTCTACCTCAGTGTTTGTTTGCAACCTGGAGCTTCAGAGTTTCTAGACTTCTCTGTGAATGGGAAATGCCTGCGACTGCCACACTAAGCAAAAATGTGCATGTATGTGTTTGCGTGTCCAAGAGGAAGCGTCTCACCCCACTCAGGATTCTTTGGTCTCTGCAGCAAGCGTGGTCCGCACAGGCCAATGAGCAGAGCACCAATAGGGGCTGTTAAAAGGATGGACAGCACGGCGACGGTCAGTACGTCCATTCCATATTGCTCCATCTGCTTTTCCTGCTTAGAGCGCGCCATGTCCAGAGCGGTCGAGCCAATAGCAGCCTGCAGAGAGGGTTTCAGTTAGTGATGTACCACAATCATTATTCTGGGGTCAGAAACCAAATTCAGGACACTCAGAACTGAAATCTAAAACTGACCATTTTTTTGTTTTTTGTATATTTTTTATTTCAATTGTAACAGATTATTTTTATATTTAACAGCACTGATTAAAATTATACAGGAGCAATTTTGTGGACTTGCAGCTTTGTCCAGATGCATTAAGGGTTTATTTATTTTCTAAATATTCATAACAATTAATGAAACAACTGAAAAACAAGCCAATGTTAAGAGTTCCTGGCACGGTTTGTAACCATCAATAAAGGAAAAATGCTTCTTTTTACCTATCATGTCATAAATATTCCAACAAGAATTCTCGTGGACGAATATTTTCAGTTTTCCTCACTACAACACAGTACTTTCAGTACAAGTTTCTCCTTTTAAGGCGTCATCTGGATTATTTAGCAAGCCAAGCTCGCCCCAGACTTGAGCGCATGGTGGTGAAGAATGTGGATTAACATTATTGAAGAAAGTCCTTCATTTACCTGAACAGTGGCCTTAGGCATCCAGGCCAGAGCAATAAACAGCTTTTCTTTAAAGTTAAAGCCAGCGCACAGCACCATGAGGAAGGTAAAGAAGATTCGTACAGTCAGGGCGATGCAAAGGGCTGCTAGCCCCAGGCCTGAAAACACACACACACACACACACACACACACACACACACACACACACACACACACACACACACACACACACACACACGTTTCCTGTGTGTCAAGTGTTAAACGTTCTCAGAACTACATTAAAAAAAAGTGTTAATTCAGTAAAACTGCAACTGAAAGGCTCTCACAGCCACAGAAACCAGTTCTTGGTTCTTATTATACTCAGTATTAATATTTTTAGTAAGTAAAAGCAAGTGATATTATGCATTTTATTTAAATCAAACAAGTTTGTGTAACATGGTGTTTCGGCTCTATGCGAACATTGGTTAGTGCTCATCTTTTCAAGGTTAGCTTTCACTGGTAAGTTTCTAACTTTTCACAATCAGCAACGGCACGGCAGGGCTTATAGTAGGGGTGCACTGATACTGATACTGATACTGGTATTACTACCGCACTCATTTTTTCTCAAGTTTCCTATGTAGCAACTGAGAAATGTTTTCAGAACTACAAAAAAAAAGTGCTAATTCAGTAAGACTGCAATTAAAGGCTCTCACAGCCACAGAAACCAGTTCATTCTTAGTATTATTTTTGTTCCAGATTTACAATTTTACCGCCATCAACACATACAGAAACTCAGAATACATAAAGGTCTTTTTGGATGGTAAGTATAATGGATTTGCTGTAGACATCACAACCCCTGGCTCCTACAACCATCATTACATTTCTCTACAATGCACCATTTCATATATATATATATATATATATATATATATATATATATATATATATATATATATATATATATATACATACATACACACACACACACACACACACCACTCTAAATGAATAACATCCCAACACATGAATTATGTTAGGCCCTAAGGTTTATCTTTTCAGCTAGTTTCACTTCATGTGGTCCAGTCACTCACCCACTGTTCTGGGGTCCAGAGCGCTGATGGTGATCTCAGCACCAATGAGCCCAAACAGCAGAGGCTGGAACACATCCCACGCTTTACCCACAATCTCCTCTACTGGGGCCTGAACACAGACATAAAATACAGAGTACTTTCATTTAAAGAGACTCCAGTAATGATGCCAGCTCTGAATGCATTTCTCTCAAGTGCACTTCTAGCTTGCAGAAACTCCAAAATAACTTAAACTTCATGCCAATTTGGTTAATCTCCTGAACTCCGGGCTTATTATTTGGCTGTTTAACAGTACAGAGATTTAAAAAAAAAAAAAACATTTAAAAATGATATATGTAAATATTTATAAAATATGTATACTGCAAGTCCGCTGCAAGTCTAGTAGTTTACCTAAATGAATTTATACTTTAATCCATAAAAACGTCTCCCTGCAATACATATCACAAATATTTAAATACTACAATTAAATCATAACATAGCTCAAGTGTTGCAATAACTTTGTAACCTCTTATTAAATGGTAATTACTGAGAATTATTCAACATCTACTGTCAATCTAAGGAAAAAGAAAGCCCTTTAGCGTTTAAAGTCAATGTGAATTGGAAATCAAAACACATTTGAATTGTGTCTTTTAGATTAAAGTCAGTAAGAAATGCCCTGACTGTGCATCTATGAATATGCATATGTGATTCAGCCTTACTAGAACAATGTACACTATATGGCCGAAGGTTTATGGACACCTGAACATCACACCTATTAGAGATTCATGGAGATCCCGTTTCAAACCCAGGGGCGCTAATACGGAGTTGTCTCTTTTGGAGCTACAGTCTTCACTCTTCCAGGAAGCCTTTGCTTGAAAGTTTTTGCCTGGGTCTGAGTCACTTTGTTGTTCTGCCACAAAGTTAGAAGCATATAATTGTCTAAATTTTCTTTAAATGTTGTAGCATTAACATTACCTTTCACTGGAACTAAGGGCCCCAAACCCTGAAAAACATCTCATTATACCTCCTCCACCAAAGATTTTGGCACTATGCATTCTGGTTGACAGCGATCTCTAACCCTGCTGTGAGTTTGCATGATTGACCACTTCGTGGTTGAGCTGTTGTTTCTCCTAGACACGTCCATTTCACAACAATAGCACTTAGAATTGACCAAGACAGATCTAGCTGGGCAGAAATTTCAAATAGTGACATTTTTGACAGTACTACATTTAAAGCCACTGAGCTTTTCAGTACGACCCATTCTACTGCAATGTTTGTAGAGATTTTTGTATTTTCAATTTCATATACCTGTTAGCAATGGTTGAACACCTGAACTCAATAGGAAAGGGGTGTCCACATACTATTGTCTATGTAGTGTATCTGCCTATGTATTTAATAAACATTCTAACAGTGTGACCTTTAAACCTGTAATATAGGAGAAAATTCACAGTGTAATGGGTTCACCGAAGCGGTTTCTCAGCACAGAGGCAAAAATGTTCACACTTTTCACACTGTGCATATGACTAATCAGAAAAAGAGCGTGAGAGATGGGTAAAAGAAGGGAGTGGTGAAAGTGTGTGGGAGGAAAAAAAAGAGCAAGCCAGAAAGGAAGAAAAAAGCAAGGTCAAAAGGAAGAAAATAAAGAAAAAGGGGAAAAGTAGGACATTTTAGCACATGTAATGAAAATATGAAATTCTCTTCAAAAAAAGAAGAAGAAAGGAAATGGTACAATTGATGTGGGGGGGGGGAATGGGGGTTCTGACCTTGGCCTTTCTCCACCCCACTCCAGCAACGAAGGACAGTACCAGTGTACAAAGTCCTCCTGAGCCTGGGATACCCACCACATTACTGCCGAACACAGCAAACACAGACAGACCCAGCAGCAGGAATGAGCGCTTTACTGCTAGATCTTTCTGCAAGAGTGAGGAAAAAGTACATAATTATACTGACAATAATGTATGTATTAGTTTTATACTTTGATAATAATTGTGACAATTATTATAAATATATAAACTAACTTCTACAAATTCAGCAGCTGTAGCTTTCACCATCCTGTAGGTAAATATAATCACCTGGTCTTTGCTGGGAAAATAATGAAGAAAGAAACCAAAAGCCAAGCCGGCAACCATCCCACCCAATACCTCCAAACCTCCTCGAAGGATGTTGAACCAGGTGGAGCCTAAAGGGGGGCGACAAAAGGACATTTTAACAGGTAGGTGGGGATTCTAACCAAACTATGTGTGTATGTTAATAAATAACATTTAAATATTGTTTAAATATTATTCCTAACCAACAGACCTTTTTGGTGAGCTTAAAATAACATGAGATTACACCATTTCATCATAATAATTCAGCAAAGTCATTCAGTGTAATTTGATGTGAAATGTGCCTTTCTAGAAAAATTAACCAAAACAGAATTGTTCAGTGGTGGCGACAGGCGCGAGTTATGTAGGGTTAAAACATATATTTGTAAATGCTTTCATGGTAGAGAGGTACATAAGTTTGGATAGTAAATAAAATGGCTATATTTGTACTGCAGACATCACGAAGACCCTACACCAAAATAAACACCAAATGTCTTTGGTTTCACTGTTCTTCTCCTTACCCTTTTGAGGTAGAGCACTTTACCTGTGGCAAAAGCTATGCCCAGACAGGTGGTAAAGCCTGTAATGGCCAGGATATCATCAAAGCTGCCCGCTGCCATCAACAGTGTGGGAACCCCCTGCTCTAAGCCATAACCGTCCTTCTGTAGCAGCAGCATGGAAGGAACTACCACTGCAGGCGACACAGCTCCTAGTACAAACCTGGAACAGAGAACCAGGGGAAAAAACAAAAAACAAATAAGCCTCTACATGCTGACCACGAGTCTGACTAACCTTAGCAAACTGCAAGAGTTTCTTTATTAAGCAAAACCGCTAAATTATAAAGCACATTTTCAACAACTGAAACACCTGAATGGTAATGTGACTATATTAAACCCCTACTTGATAATCTTGCATATCTGGTAATCTGAAGTTTTACTCATGCAGCAAAAAGTAGCACTACAAGATAAACTCAAATAATCTGTGAAGGTTTTTATTCTGTCAGAATAATACTTACCCCAGTATGAAGCCCCAAATCCAGGGCAGGCCCATGAGGAAGTGGGACACCAGTGCCACAGTGGATGCCTCTATGAGGCACGGTCCCATCGCCACACGCACACACACTGCTTTCAGCTTCTTGAGGGCCTGAAACACACAAACACAGAATGAAGATCATTGGTGCATTCAGATCATCAACACATCAACTTCCCTCATCAACATCAACTACACTCATCAACTTCAGAAAACACATCAAGTCAGAAAACACTTTATCAAAACTTAATTACCACTTGTTTATGTTCAGCTGGTAATTTAATAACGGCTAAAACATCATTCCAAAGTAAAATGACTCGACCAACATGAAAATACTGTTTTTGTTGAAATGCAGGCTCATGTGGCTACAAATACAAATGATTAGCCCTCTAAATTTATTTGCATATTAAATACTGTCCCACTGTTTTTGTGCGTGGATTGTTGGGATGGACCAAAGCACTGGTCGGCCGTGTTCATGTGGTGTTGGAATAAACTGGAATGTGACTGGTCACTTACTTTGCTACTCGTATTAGAACTGTCAGTTATTGTTCAGTTGGAACTGTCAGTTATTTACGAGCAAATCCTTTGTGGTAAACTCAAAAAGTTACATGGACCATCCTAATAAATACTGGTGCTCTAACACTTTATGGGAGGAGTAAGAGAATGAGTGTCATACTGAGCCATCTAGTCCCAGGCCAGCTCTGGCCAGAATAACAGCCAGAGCGATGTTCCTCAGGGAGGCCGACCATCTGAAGTCAATGTAGACGGCCTCGGTCACCACAGGGATGTTTCTGAGGAGGACCCCTGCCAGCAACATGCCTGAGGACAAACAAACACAGCAGTGAGAACATAAACAAACTCTGGGCTACTTCTTACACGTTTCCCACAAATTATAGCAAGTATGAGGATACAGAAAGCAAATCAAATGTAAACGAAACTTTGATATCACCCTTTAAAAAAAATGTTATTTCTGAATGTGAGGAACACGGCTCAAACAGCAGCTTTAGCAAGAATTCTGGCAGCAGCCTGCGGTTTTACAAAACCTTTATATGGAGCATAGAATTCGCAAGTAAGACATGAGAACAGCCTGCAGTGAAATAACAGAAGAAACTGAAAAATGAAGACAGGAATCCCTTAAGCAGCATGAATGTAATTGTTCTCTCACTGTGTTAAGTAAAAAATTAATAACTTTACTACTGTAGCAAAGATATTGGAAAATTCCAGAGAGTTTTGTCTTACTTACATGTCTCCAGGCAACCGAAGCCAAAGAGCTGTCATCCCAACCCAGCATATGTTTTAACATTCGGCTTATACTGAAGTGAAATATCAGCCTGGAATAGAGGCTCATGGGTACCAGATTCAGAAGCTGAAACTCCTACCATACTATACTGCCTGAACGCCCCTGTTTATCTATATTTAATTCTACTCAGAATTAGCATAATCAGAAATCAGAATAATAAGCCAATGGTAACCTACAAAAATAGGGTTACTAAAGCATCTAAAATTGGTTTACTTGGAAATATTGTGTAGAAACATATCAAAACTGGCAGTAATAAGCTGATTTTTTATTTAATCGGCAATCAGCCATCTTATCGTTTATATTTTGGCTAATCTGTATTATAAATTTTGTCTTTTAACCCTCTGAGAAGCTCTTTAAGCTGCATTTACTTATGAAAAGTGATATACAAATAAAGCTTATTATTGTGGCATTAATCAAATGAGCCAGGTGTGGTAGCAAATTTCATAGCATAATTATGCATAACTCATTGTGTTAAACAGCCAGTTACCACTTACTTTCAATGCAGCACATTATCTGATTCATGTTACTTAAATTGGCAGCTCATTATGTCAGACTAACTCATCAAAGAGCTAATAATACTACTTATACTGCATCTCTGGCTAAGAGAAAGTACTGATAAAAACCAGTAAAAGAAACTGGAATCAGCCATAAAAATTCATGAACAGTACATCCCTATTACAGCTGAGCTCCACCCACAAATCTTTCATATCAACTGCTGTGGTCTTTCATAGCAACTGCTGTAAGGTTGGACAGCCTCTATACAAAACGGACACCAGTTCTATTTAACCTAATAACAATCTGTAGCAGTCTTTGTTGAGAGTTGCTACACAATGTTGCTGAACTACAGCACTGTGCGAAAGTTTTAGGCATCTAAGCAAATTTTAAATAATTGACCTCAGCAGTGAGTTTATCACAATATACATTAGAATAAAGTCATATGCATAATAAGCAAAAAAACTATAAAAAGTAACAAGAATTTCTTGGTTCCATATTTTTCCTTGACACCTTCACAGAGACTTGTTAATATCATCAATTACATCATGAGCACAATTTACTGAAGCACTGATTGGTCAAACCAGGAGCTGCTGTTTAACTACACATAATACTGGGCTTCCTCGAGGAGAGGCTTGAAAATGGTTAAACACACTAACATCCATAATATCACTATTCATTACATATATCAAATATTAACACTTTTCTCAGCAAATAAACACAAACTACACAAATAAATAGATTTTGAAAATGTGCCTTGAGTTTCTAAGACTTTCGCACAGTACTGCATGTTGTAACAAATTGAAACTAGTCAGGATGGAAACCACCAGGACAAATGTACTATATCTGATCTGCACAAACAAAGTGACTTTTTACATACATACAAAATAAAGCCTCTGTTATACAAGCAGGTTCAAGCAGTGGCCAAATGATTTTCCCTGGCTATTTCTGAACAGTAAGGCATGCCTGACAATATGATGCACCTCTGTAAGCTGATAAATTTTCTAGCATGTGAGAATTTAATTTACCATGTTTGTGGATTTTTATATGTTCATGTCAGGTAAAACTGGAATGGCAGGTTAGCCACCCACCAAAGAACAAGACACAGAAGTCTCAAACCTGGTGGGCTCAGAGTGCTGAATTCAAAGCAGCACAAACTGCCACTCCCAGTGCTACTATCTTCAAAACTCTGCTATCAACACACATCAAGAAGAAAGTCATGGGCCAGAAAAAACTACAGATACATCAGAAAGAGAGAGCGAGAGAGACGGAGAGAAACAAATGAGAGGCAGAACAGGGCTCTTACCCAGTAGAGGAGGGATGGGTGGTAGATTGGGGATGTGAATGAGCCCCACCAGCTTTCCTCCAGTCAGAGCGCAGATAAACACAGTGACGATGCCAAACAGATTCCCTCCAGGGAGACACTCTTTCTCAGTGATGGACCACACGACCCCGAACAGCAATGCGGCCATTGACACTACACAACAAAAAAATGTTAAGGCTAATTTTAATCCTCATGCTCCACCTAACACAGAGACGTCAAACTCAATGAGCATAAGGGCCATTTTAGAAAATCTGAACAAATCTCTGCGCCTGAGAAAAAAAATGTTTTTATTTCATTTTTAAGTAATGTGTTATAACCTGAACTGGCCAATGTTTATTCAAAATGCACAAAAACTTCAACAGTAAAATATAGGCACATATAACAGACCTTGAAATTTTACATGAAATATTCAAAATTTAAATGTCCCTAGGAGCTCAGTCTTTTAAACCTACCTATCTGCTTGAAACAGACGTTGTTTTCTTTCTTTTCTGCAAGTTCTGCAATCTTTTCTTTTCTGCAAGTTTGTTCAGATTTGGGCTCTACTGCTGAGCTGCTGAGCTAACAAACGCTTATGTTGCTTGAACTGCAGCTGAAATGCATTTTGGTGATGTGACTGGTGTGGAACGGCATAGAACTGTGTAGAACTGAGGGGTAACCGCCATCCCATTGTTGTGGCAGGAGAGTCAGATAGCACATAACACTGAAGTGAATGCTGGGAAATGTAGTGCAGCACTTTGTGAAATGGGCTAATATCCATCCATCCATTTTCCATCTCCGTCAGGGTCACGGGGGGTGCTGGAGCCTATCCCAGCAGTCTTCGGGTGGAAGGTAGGATACACCTTGGACAGGTCGCCAGTCCATCGCAGGGCAGACAGACAGACACAGACAGTCACTCACATTCACACCTAGCGGCAATTTAGCATGTCCAATTGGCCTAACTGCATATCTTTGGACTGTGGGAGGAAACCGGAGAACCCGGAGGAAACCCACGCAGACACGGGGAGAACATGCAAACTCCACACAGAGAGGACCCTGGTCGCCCGGCCGGGGAATCGAACCCAGGCCCTCCTTGCTGTGAGGCGACAGCGCTACCCACCGCGCCACCGTGCCGCCCGAAATGGGCTAATAGTAATAGAAAATTAAAATACTTTTCCGGGCTGGACAGCACTGTCTCGCAGGCCTGACCTGGCCCGTGGTACTTGTGTTTGACACATGGGACCTGATGTATGACATCAGATATAGGGGGCTAATTTCTGACACCAAGTCAGGGGTGTTCAGCACTGTGTACTGACTATCCTGCTCAAACACACCTGATTCACATTCTGGTGCACTTGATGACTTTTTCTTCACCTAAAGAATGTGCTAAATTGCTGTTGGCTTTAGCTGCAAATGTTACTAAAGACAGAGGAGATTACCCTTGAGTACCTTAGACCACTCAAGATGTGTCATCATTCTGTAGTCAGTGTCATGCCCATATTAGAAACTAACTCTATTGTCTTAGGGTTAACCCACCCCTAGGCTTCCCTGAATGTGCTCCAGGCTCACCTTTGGTGATGATGTAGGCGAGGAGGCCCCGGGGCGGGCAGGGGCACTGCCTGCGCAGCCACCCACAGCATTTGTGTGGCGGGTCAGTGTTTGTGCAGGCGTCCACTGAGTGCACCGCTCGCGGAATGAACACTGTCTCCTCAGTTACGGTGGTGCTCGGGCTGTCGGGCCTCCGGGCCAACACCTGGAGTGTTTGGTTGACCGAGAGGTGATGCTACACAGAAACAATACGAGATGTCAACAAAAAACAAAACTCTGCCATTAAACTGAAACAGCTCTTCAGGGAACAAAGCAGGGGAGATAAGGACCACACAGTGTACAGTACACATGTTGATTAAGTCCTACAACAGGATGCTATCAGAAAGGGTATTATCAGGTTATATCAGCAGAGCCAAAGCCTTCTGTTTGTACTGCTGTGTTTGTTTCCCACACCCATGCTGGACTGCACGGCATGTTCTGATAGGATAAAAGAAAATAGCTGAGGAAAAGTAACAATAATTATACTAGCAATGATTAGATGAAACCCAAAACAGAAGGTCACTATTTTAAACAGAAGGTCACTATAAGGACACTTTAAACAGGTCACGAAAGTTCCAGAAAACATACAGTACATAAACAAAAGTTAGACAACACTTCTAAATAGTGAATTCAGGCAATGTAAGGTGCACCAATTACTGACACAGGAGTTCAACTGCAGATACATAGGTTGTATGATCACCATAGAAAAGCACTACCAACAGAATAGGATGCTCCAAAGCAGCTGCATACTAGCCAAACGCTTGAGGTGTATGAAGACCCCCTGCACTGGGCTGTGAAGCAGTAGACCTGCTTTCTCTGGATTGAGAGAGCACCAAATAAGATCTCTGGGACCTATCACTAGACATTTAATCAAGTCTAGTGAAAAGCCTTCCCAGAAGAGTAAAAGCGGAGAACTCCCTTTTAATACCCCTGATGTCAGAGAAAACACTGGCCTCTACAAAACATATGAACATATATACACAATTATCATATTAACTTACTTCATCATGGTTCCCCACCACTGGACATTCATCTTCAGTCCTCTGTGAACAGACAGAGCGTGAAGAGTGCGGTCTAGACTGGGCATCGTCCATGGCATGGCAGGCTTATTTCATCCTTCAGGTAGTGCACTGCCCGGTGATGATCTGCATTCCTGCTGCTGCCCACTAACTGGGCGTTCACAAAAGCTGCACGAGTGAAAGGATGTCAGTCATTGGTCAAAGACTACATTTCAAGCAGAGAGTAAAAAAAGAATGACTTTCCAGTCCCAGAGTCCTGCCTGCAAAAGCACAACAGAGGTCATTTACATATATCAGCCCTGAAGGCAACAGCCTGGGATCAAAATAAATTAGGACTAGTACATAAAAACAGAGAAAAGTTATAGCGGACCTCTGGAGACGATGTAAACATGAGCCCTCTAAATGCTGCCTTACAGAGGTGAGTACTATAACCTAACTCCAGTCCAGACTGAGGTGTAGTCACCTGTATATACAGTGTATATAAGGCTAATATAGTACTGTAAACACGCTTTGGGAGTCTGTTCTGAATCAGTATCGTTGCTGTTAGGCAGGTATGACATGTGCATTGCAAACTGGGTAACTTCTTAATTCACAACGGCTAATCCGATTCTGCCAAGACTACTCACTAATCAACTTGTGTCCTTATAGTGGGAGACCATATGGCACAGTGGCTGTGAGAGACAAGCTGTTCCTTTGCAGGTAAAGCTAAGCAGCGCGTTAGCTAGGCTAGCTTAACGTTACTTTCAACGAAAAAGAGGTTAACTGGCTAACTGACTGAGCCGTTTTAACACAAGGTTTCTCTCACACCTCGCTTTTTAAAACGTAGCTCGCACAGCAACTGCTAGCTAGCCTGCCAGCGTTAACGTTTGTTCAGTCTGGACGAAGCTCCCCTTCCTGAACGTTATCAGCTTTCGCGACTTTCGCGGTGTCTGAGGTGTCGGAACGTAACTGCACCATTTAAGGCGGAACGGAGAAATTGAGGCCAAGTACAGCCTCATTTAGTTTGGTCTGCTTATTTACCTGGACGGTCTCACAGCTAACCTACCACTGTGTTTTAAGTCTTTAACTTGTGAGCGGTCACACGACAGTAAATTATTCTCATCATTATTTTTTCTGAAAGGCTAAAACAATGCTGTAAACATATATTCGTGTGGTAATAAATGCCAAAACGTACTTACCAGCGTCTCGGTCTTCCTCCTTGAGTAACGTTATGGTAACCGTAATGTGGACCGAACAAGCCGCGGATAACGGATTTGAAATCACAGGCACGTCTTAAATCTCTCTACCTCCCTACGTAGTGCACAACCTCCTAGTTCCCTAGGAGAATTGCAGACTGGGAAACCGAAGGAAAAGATGGAGAGCCCTTAGTCTTGTTACTATATAGGGCACAGGAGTGCGATTTGAGACACAACCCCAGAAGGGAGACGAGTAAATAGAGAAGATTAGCCAGTGGATAAATTCACTAGTTTATTACAACAGCATATCACAAAAGATATCTATTTATCTTTTCTTTTTATTTATTTATTTATTTATATATTTTTTATTTAACCGATTCATAATGCCAAAAATGCAAGTGCCGGTAGTCATGGAGTGACCGTTAATGTGAAGAATTAGAATGAGTCTAATCAGTGTTTTCTTGTATGGAGAGCTTTCCTTCATTATTAATGATTTATTATTAAATTCCAATGAAACTAAGTCTAAATATTCAATATGCATCCCTTCTTAACAAACAGTAAAACCAGAACCACAAATATAACCGTTAAAAGCAGCATTAGTTCAAAATTAGCATTCATGCATATTCATACATATTCATAACACAATCATTTTAAAGAGAGACCGACTGATATGCTGTGTTGTTAGTGATTTTTATCTATGAGAGGATTGCTTATCTATTCTGGATGTGTTTAAATCAAAGCCATACAGAATAATAATCGACAGATGTCCCTAATTTGAAAGAAGTTCAAAGCATTCAGAGGCTCCATCCTCCATCGATGATGTGCTCAGTTCCAGTCACATAGGCAGACTGCAAAAAGACCACATTCATTTTAGTGTTTTAAGATTAGTATACAAGGAAAATGGTCAGCACTCTGGCAATAGCGTAACACATTTAACCATCAAAGTATTGAAACAGTACAAACTTAAAGGGCGCATATTTGACTTTTTTCTTGTAGGTTATTTTCTCATAACTCCACTTGAGTTTTGTGTTTCTTAATGTACCAAAAACTGGCATTATTCAATTTTACACTGCCATTTTTCAACTTCTCTTTATTCCTTTAGAACTTAAGCGGCTATTTTTGTCACTGTGCCTTTAAGATGTATGTAAATGAGCTGTTCTGATTGGCTGCCCATATTACACCTCAATCAAAAAGCAGTCTGGAAATAAACAGCCTTATAACTTCATCATGAGTGGGCAGGGCTAAACTGCTGCAAGGTGATGAATGGGTGATTGTGGTATTATTTTTTGTTTTTTAATCCAAATCTCACACCGTGTGGGCTGATTTTACACACTAGCACATTTCTAGTACCTTCTATTAGCCAAAGTTGCAACTGGCATTTTAAATTCTTAAAGGGGCCACAGCAAACTAATTTTCCCCTTGGAGTCCTTTTATGAATATTGTGTTGTCTCATGTTCCAAAACAGACATAATTCATTTTTACATGAAATTTCCCAGCAACTTTCTCTCTTTACCCCCTAAACAGGCTGTTACTGATACATGTAAATGAGCGCTATTCTGATTGGCTGCCCCCTAGTGTGCCTTATTCAAAACAGCAGTCCAGGCTGAAACACTCCACACAAATTGAGCTAAACGGCTGTAAGCTGAATGGATGGATATACATTCAGGTCCGTAAGTGACACAATTTTTGTCATTTTGCCTCCATATACCAACACGATGGATCTGAAATGAAGCCGTGAAGATGTGACTGAAATGTAGACTTTCAGATTTAATTGAAGGAGTTTATACAACATTGCCTCCACCATGTTTAACAGATAATGTGGTATGCTTCAGATCATGAACCCTTCCCTTGTTCCAGAACTGGGTAAAGTGTAAAACTTTTCAGAGGTCTAATCTGGCCTAACTGTTCTTGAGTGTTACCAGTGTTTTGTATCTTGAGGTAAACCCTCTGTAGTTACAGTCATAAAGGCATCTGTTTACTGTAGGCTTTGACAATATTGCGCCAACCTCCTCCAAAACGTCCTTGACCTGACTAGATGTTGCTCAGGGGGTTTTCTTCACCATCGAAAGAATTCTGCCATCACTCACTTTAGTTGTTTTCTGTGGTCTTCCAGGCCTTTTGATGTTACTGATCTTACACATTCCTTCTTTTTCAGAAAGTACCAGATTTGATTTGGTCTCTCCTAAAGTTTCTGCGCTCTCTGATAGGTTTGCTTTGTTTTCTCAGCTCCCTTCACTTGCATCGACACCTGTTTGCATATTGCGAGTTCCCATGAACAGCTATCAAATGCATATTCAACACTCGGAATCAACCCCTGATCTCTTATCTCCTTAACTTGTCATTAAGGAACGAGGGGAAAGGCCACACCTGACCATAAAACTGCTAATCAGTCGTCTGTCCAATACATTTGTGCCTGTGAAAATGGAGGGACTATGTAAAAATATCTAATTCCTAAATGGTTAATGCAATATTTTTTACTTTTAAACCCCTAAAATTAAAGCTGAAAGTCTACACTTCAATCACAACTTCGACTGCTTCAGTTCAAATCCACTGTGGTGGTGTACTGAGAAAATATAAAAAATTGGGTCATTGTCCAAACACTTATGGACCTCACTACGTGAATGTGTTGAAATTCATAACATCACAAAAACAGTGCATTAAAATGGGCTGTTTTTGCAGCGTAGCGTCCAGCTGTATGGACTGGGGAGTGAACTCTATGTTTTAAAAGTTTCATAATGTTCACGTACTACGTCAAATTTTTTTGTTTAAAAGCACGGACATTAATTTTTCAATTTAATAGGCCCTTTAAATGAATATCTGTCTTAATTAAATAACATGATTCATGGTTAATTGCATGGTCATAATCATTTTAGGCATTGGTATAGCGTTAGCATTCAGTGGGAGTGCACATCCTGCACTCGCATTATTTGCATCAAAAAACTGCAATGCAGACTGCCAAAAAATCTAAATATATAACAAATATGCTGACCACATATTTGGAGCAAAAATCTACCAAAAATGTACCCTGGCTGATTCTGGCTGTGCGTTCCTAAACGCTGAGTGATGCTGAGGAACAATCTACAGCTTGAGAATGTACTCACTTCGTCTGAAGCCAGGTAAACACACAGATGAGCCACTTCTTCTGCGGTGCACATCCTGCCTGTCCTCTGCCTGGCCATGAAGTCCTTAAATGCCTTAGAAAAGAGGATGATGAACAGATATGAGGCTCATACTAACCTTGCTCATAAGAAATGAACATTTGCTTTTAGTGCAGGTTTGCTTATTATGAATACTATCTGGTCACCATAAGCGCTGTAAACAACATTCCTCATCACTTCAGCCAGAATGGGTGGGGCTTAACCTACTCAAGGTTTAGTAAGTACAGTTTGTGTGTCCATATACGGTCCGTATGGATGGAGGACTTAATGTTATGTTTGGAAACAATATTTAAATAGTACTGCAGACTCTTTGAATTAAGTAAGGAAGAGATCTGATTTATTTGAAGCCATAGCTGTACCTGCTCTGGATCAGGCCTAGCCTCGATTCTTTCCCTTAGTGATGGAGTGTCTACAGTACCTGTAGAGAGAAAAGGAGTGAACTACAGTGCTGTTAACTTAAGGGAAAGCTAGTGATGAACAAGTGTAAAATGAAATATTACAGAAAAAGCACTAAAACAACACACAACCTCTATTCTTTAGCAACCTACCAGGGCAGATGCAGTTGCAGCGGATACCTTGCTCGAGGAAATCAGCAGCTACTGACTTGGTTAACCCAATGACAGCAGCTTTAGACGTGCTGTACACACATCTGTTCGCGACACCTAGAGAAAACAGTTAGGAATGAGCCATCGCACATTGACTAACGGCAATCAGCAGATCTAGGACTCTTCAGAACGGCTGAAAGGTAGAAATACACGGAGATATGAAGCAAAAAGCTGGTATTATAACATCGAGTTACAAATATCAAGTATACAAACACTCGTACCTTTGATGCTAGATGCCACAGATGACATATTAATGATGCTCCCAGACTTCTGGGCCAGCATCTGTGTGGAGAAACAATGGACTGTCAAGCAATCAAACTCAGGAAACATTACGAGCATTACGAGATCCAGATTCAATTTACCACAGTCTTTAAGCAAAATGCATGTACATTTTATTCAGATCCAACTAATTTCTGCCTTAAGCATTTTCCAACACTTCCATGCTCCTTCAATGGCAGCGTGGGTCACTACAACCTGTTCATTTGTCCTTGTTTCTGTTTTCCAGTTTGTAAGAGGGATTAGGAGCTGACCTTTCCTAATCCCACAGAGCAGAAAAGGCAGCCAAAAAAAACCCCTGTGTGTCTGAATGAGTCAGTATCGTGCACAGAGATAACTGCAGACATTGAGAGAGGGGCATATGTTCTGAGCTAATCCAGTAAGGAGAAGGACGAGGTCACCTTGGGCAGAAAGGCCTTGAGCATCAGGTACATGCTGCGGACATTAAGGTTCATGGTGAAGTCCCAGTCCTTCTCCCCGCAGTCCAGGATAGTGCCGTGATGAACGAATCTGGGGGCAGTCCACAGAGGGTTAGGAGAATTAGAAGACAGAGGATGAAACTTATACGCAGAACACAGTGAAACATGGTACCAGGTGAAGGTCTCTGAGCTAGCTGAGCACTTCTCTTCGTGACAGTTGGGTGGTGAAACATTGTAACACTGATTAATATCATTTTTCACTGCCACTGGTGCACAACAACGTAATCAAAAATCATGTTTTCAAACTGGGTAAAAATCACCACCCGTTTATAAATAATTACAAGAATTTTGCCTTTTAAATGACATGATATAATGAATTGGGCTTAATATGAGCAGCAACGTGAGCAAATAGGGTACAAAAGGTCTACTGTGGTTTCAGGGTAACTTTGAAACAGTGAACTGCTGTGGCTTTCAGTTAACATGAGGAAACAAAGTTGACAAAGAAGAAAACCATCCTGTATGTTGTATATTAAACAGGACTACATACAAAGCTAATGTAATGAGGTCAGTTATCAAGTTCCTAACTTTGCTATAACTAGTCAGAATTACAGAATATTTGTTTATGAGGATATAATACAATGAAAAATAAATGAATACACAGCATGCCCCATGTCTGAAAGTCTTGAGGCACAAATTGTTACTGTACTTTCATTTTAACTCATGTAAAACGTGCTCTGAAAATATTTAGTAATATGATAATAGTAATAGTATAATAGTAATATTTAGTACTAATGGTACAGTAAGAGTCAAACAAAAACTCAGAACCCCTTAATGAGTTTAAGAGGGTGTTAAAACAGGAAAGTAATACAATATGCAGAGCAGGGGCCTCCAGGGCCAGAAGTGGAAAACACTGCTCTTTCAATATATGAAGATATTACTGTATACAATATAACAAACATACAAAAACAAACAGATTTTAAGAGGATTTTACAATGAATCTTTGTGTTTTAATGGATTTGGAGCAGAAGTCGAATAAAATAACATGCAAAAACATTTATATCTATCAGTATGCTCTAATAGTGTGTAATCACTGACCAGTGTCTTGTCCTATAAGGAAATAAAATAAAGTAAAAATAAATAAATTCAGTGAATAAAAATCAGAGGTCTCAAGTAAGTACCCTGCCACATTGAAAAGCACATCAACGTGGTCAAACTCTTCAGCCAGTGCCTCCACGTGGTCCTTTTTGGTCACATCAAGCACTTTGGTCTTAATCCCTACAGAAAAAAAATGGACAGAAACAGAAAAAAAAAATCCTCTGAAAAGATTTCCACACTCACAAGCACATAGAAAAGGAGAACCAGCACAGGGAAATAATAGGATTAGAGGGGATGAGAAAAGGGCACACACAGAAAACTACAAAGTGGATCACTGACCTGAAACAACTTCATAGGAAAGAAAAATTCAGCACATACAGTTATTCAAGTTCAGTGAGTATAATTAAGTGAAAGATCATGCATGACGTGATTTTCATCATGCGGGTTTCTTTTATGTCCGACACCAATCCAGACAGCTGCCATTTAGTCATTTGGCACCAGTTTGCCTTGTAATCTTCATGTGCTGTGTGTATAAGGTAGCCAATTATTTGCCATTTATCACAAATAAGAATATCCACAACAACATATTGCTGTTGTCGTATTTGATTGAATACAGTTTTAACACTTCTGGTCAAACAACATGTTCGATGAGAGTAGGTTAATGCATATTGGGGAAAAAATCTAAATTAAATGTGCTCTAACTTTTTTTGGTTTTACCTTATTCCACATATATGCTAAACATGTTAAGATTCGGAAAATAAACAGTAATTGGGCATTACAAAGTGCAGAGGCATGTTAGTCGTAGAGGCTGTGTTCACTTATTTTCACTTTGTTTTGCTTAAAAAAAAGTCATTTTAACCAGGGGTGTTCACAGTTTAGCAAAATGAATGTATATAGTTATTACTGTAGTGTGGAAACAGTACAAAAAACAACTACCATATAAATAGTTCATTCAGTCTCATTTCAGTGCTCAGAATTATGAATCAAACCAAAAGAATCGAATAAATCAAATTGCAGAATTTTAAGATTTCATGATTCACTGAATAAATAATTAAAGAATCAAAACTAAATTGAATCTGTGAATTGATTCGAGTTTGTTGTAGCATTTACACCACTACTGTACAATGCAATACAATGCTTTTTAAAGGTCTTACAACACAAATACAAAATAAAACATTTAAAGACAAAAGTACTAGAGCAACAACTACAAAATACAGCCTTATAATCATGAATCAATATGCAAATAAAATAACATGACAGGAAAAATAAAGAAATCAAAACATTAAAGGGGGGCACTTATAAAAGTTGTCCACTGAACCCCTCAAACTAAATGTGATCTTCTCAAGGCGCAAAAAGAAAACATCATCTCTTAGCCAGAGGGTATGAGAGGGAGGAGAGCGAGACTTCCAGCTGATAAGAATTCCTCGCTTTGCCAATAACAGAGCAAAAGCAATAGATTCCAATTCTCGGGAATTCAACCAGGTAGTGCCGATGTAAACGCTAAAAATAGCTAGTAGAGGGCAGGGACTCAGGTGTTTATTAAAGACTGTTGAAAGGGTAGAGTATTCAAAGTCCCAGAATCTCCCCAATTTGCGACAAGGCCAAAACATATGAGAGAGGGTCGCATCGAGGACAGGTTGGCTTAACGTCCGGATAAATTTGTGCTAATTTAGCATTGCATAGATGAGCTCTATGAATAACTGTCAGTTGCCAAAGCTTCAGCCCACCGTCTTTCCTCCAACTCAAGACCTAACTCCGCTTCCCATTTAGTCTTGGCCTCAGAAACCTTTGCTTTATTAAAAGACAAAATCTTATTATAAAAAATAGAAATAAGCTTTCCCTCAGTTTTCACAGTAAAAAGGTCCTCCCAGGGGAGAGCTGGGGGACGTTCCGGTAACATGGGAATAAGGGATTGTGCACAGTGATGAACTTGGAAGAATCTAATAAGGTCTGTTCTAGGGCGCCTACATTTGGAAACTACTGAGGAGAAACTGCTAAATGCGTCATCAAAGAGATCCTTAAAGGTGGTAATACTTCTCCTCTCCCAACTTATAAATCTAGAGTCCAGAGCAGGCTTAAATAAATGATTTTTACATACTGGACTTGAAACAGACACCTCAGTAAAATGAGTCCAGATCTTTAGCGTAGACACAACTAACGGACTGGAGGAGAAATGAGAGGGAAGTATGGGAAGAGAGGAATAAACCAAGGCCCGAATAGAAGAGGAGTGACAATCGTCTCGTCTTTTAAGGTCTTTTTACCAACTTGTGTCAGTAGATGGCAGCACAACTTTACCTGGAGTGCCATCCAGTTCTTTCAGTTTCTCTGCATTGATGTCCGTAGCCGTGACCTGAGCTCCTTCCTTAGCAAATGCCTGGAAAAGAATGTTTGGGTTTAAGACTATGTCCAAATTTAATGCAAAAAAACAAAAACAAAACAGAAATGTGAGCAATGTGACACACAGTATGTAACTGCTTTTACTGCCTAGAAGCTAAAAGGGACACCTTTAGCTTTCATGAGGACTTCACTACATCTTGTGAAAAGCAACGGAATTGACATCCATTTGTGCTTCCAATGTAATTACAAATGACCCGAGTAGCATGGATGCTGAGGGAATGAAAAAGCTGCCGTGCATTGGCTATAACATAACACCCCCCACTTCAGGAAAGCATGACTTTCCATGTGCTAATCTGGAGCCATTCTGCTACACGGAGTACCCGCCAAATGTCAGGACATGTCTGATTATTTGTACATTAGTCACAAAGTAAAGGGATTTTGATCTAAATGCTTATGTTTAAATCCTTGAATCTATTTACGATTACAAATTAAGAAGCTGTCATCGTATGATTCCTTATATTGTATTTTATAGTTCTGACATCTTTACTAATGTTATAAAATGTGGAAAACAGCAAAAACGAGATGCGTTCCCCAGCCTCAGCTGTAGCCAAGGTAGGGGTGGTCCTTGGTAGGACCTACTGGCCACGTGAATAGAACCGTCCTAATGAAGCTGCGTGGCCTCTACTTGCAACTGCAGCGCAGAAATGGAGATGTTCTTATGTAGTACAACGAACTACATATATACTTCTAAATAAAATATAATATATGGACGATATACAATATACAGTTTAATACGCTTGAATTAATCACTGATTTTAAATGAACGAAGACAAATTCAAGGACGTGAACAACTTACATTTTAAAACAAACTGCTCCAGCGGCTTCTTCCCTCATTTTAATAAGGCTATTTTTTTTTCAAAAATGTAGTCAAAACTTTCTTTTCTTTTTTTGTTGCTTTTGTAGATTTGCACTGAAGTCATGCTGAAAAGAAAAAGAAAAAAAAAAAAAAAATCCAGCACAGACCGGCATGCATTCCATACTGGTCAGTGCTGGTTTAGCCGGTCACCTAGCACGGCCATGCAAGCGTCCAAAACCCAACATATACAGGTTCTGCTTATGGTGGCCTAATAACTTTCATTGCCAGTGGTCTACTGACCAGTAGACCAGCATAAAAACACAACATATGCTGTTTTTTTTCTTTTCTAGCACGGAGGCTAATGTACCTAACACGCAATGGAAGCTAGTACCTCAGTAATTAGCATTGTCCTGCAAGCTTCATCACTTACTTTCTCAAACTGTGTTTAGCTGTGAGGTAATCTCTAACAGACTTGCTTCCGTCCATTTTATAGACAGCAGTACGCCACACAATGTCAGAAACCTCATAAGTAATCTCAGATAGACTCGCTAAACAACTTAGCAGTTTTTGACGATTGGCCATGCAGTTTATACAATGCTAACTGATGACTATAAGCTTTCCACCACTTGTGTCAGATCCTAAGCATGTCTTGGCTGATCAAGTACATCTGAAGTGAGGGGAAAATGGTG
Organism: Pygocentrus nattereri; assembly: GCF_015220715.1. Lineage (NCBI taxonomy): Eukaryota > Metazoa > Chordata > Actinopteri > Characiformes > Serrasalmidae > Pygocentrus > Pygocentrus nattereri. Next base: position 27,142,397 of record NC_051232.1, on the reverse strand, counting down.
TAAATTTCACTCTTCAGTGAAGCTAAGTACGGTTTTGGAGCATGGGCTTGCTAGTGAAAACGCCTTGCTTTCACAGCCTTTATATTGAACGGCCAGATTCATGCAATTTGCTGCTGAGCCCGAGGCAGTGGTAACCTCACTCTGTCACTTCTATTATTTAACACACAAATTCAGCTGTAATGGATTCTGACTGATTCATGTAACATGATACAGCAGAACCAGCTCTGGAAGCAGAGAGGAATAAAATCAATGCACTTGTCATAAAGTCTGTTTACTAGGCAGTTGTCTTTGCAGCGCCGCAGGGCAGTTATTTCCACTCATGCAAATCTGACTGCAATCTGTTTGAATGGAGAAAGACCAAAATACTTGAAACTGAAGGTCAAATTACCGTTTCAAAAACATTTAAGATCACTGGTAAAAGCTAACAAAAAAAAGAAAAAACTTTGCAGTTTTCAATGAAGGCTCAATTATGGAGAAAACAATTGGGCTCACGCCTGCAGCGTAACCAGCAAGCACAATTAGCCCCTTCAAATTCAGTCGATCAGCTAAGACGGCTTTGGTGTGTGGTGGGTACAAGGCTAATGCAACTAACAAGTGATGGAAGCTATGAGCTGTGACTTAGCTTCATATGAACATGGTGTCCTAAATAGCAGTGAATGGGGTTAAACAGTTACACATTAAATATTAAACTTGAGCCTAATAACTTTGCAACTACAGATGTTTTCTTACAACGTACCCAATTTCTTTCATTTCTTGAAAACAGCCCATTTCAAACTAGTCTAAGGATTCTGTTCCCATCATTTTAAAATTGCTCTTGAAATAATCTCCGGTATCTGTAGGTAAATAAGTATCAAAACAAAGCTGAAATTTTTGTAGTCAATAGTCACCACATATGAATTAATTCAGACATTTATGGTGCAAACTAAAAGCTTAGTTCTAACAGCTGTTGTCTATAAAATGGACAAAAAAGACATTGAATGGCAAAAATTGGGAACTGTCTCTGTACTTTTACCCATTTCTATAGATAACAGCATGTCAACATCAGAAACAGCATAAGCCACTCAACACCGCTTGAGGCAAGTATGTAATGAATTAGGCATTCCGTTCGCATGAAGATATTTGTTAGGTATTTCGATTAGTTGTTACATTAGCCTCATAACTTCAGCGCAAAACTACAGAAACAAATGTGAGACAACAAACCTTTTTTGACATAAATTGTGTATATTAGATTTTGTTCACTGAACTATTTTAACGGTGCAATTCCCTTTCCCTTCTGTGGTGTATGATGGTATCAGTGCATGGATCCTGGACCAAATGTAAAGGGTCAATAGGCTGCAGGGTGAGTGTTCTGCTGTGTTGAAAGGATCTTGTGTTTTGTGTGCTGGAGATAAAGTAAATGGTTACTATAGCAGCAGCTTTCCCGATTCCTTGGGCAGCTGCAGACAAGACGATAACTTTGCCGTCCAATCTGCCCATGATTTTTCAGCTGGAGCCTGTGGAGTGAAGCGAGATGTGGATGGACAGATAAGTGGCTACCTCAACTGCAACCTTTGCACACTGTAGTGCAGAATCATAAACATAAACGTAATAGTAATGTAAATATATAATAGCCCCACTTCGATATTAAAGGAAAGATAGATTGATATGCTGGAAAAAGGCATGAAAAACTGTGAAAGAGATTCTTCATTCACTCAGCCCTTTTGACTGGCAATTGAATAAATGAGAGGTGGACCTTTAGGCTAAACAGTACTGTATACTGTGGAACTACAGTATATGGTCTAAAACTATTTATTTTAAAAGGTGTAGTATGTTGATGATACATCATATATACCACATATATGTTTGACATAAGATTTCCCCAGTGTGCTTTTTCAATGCATGGCAATTAGATACATGCAAAGAAAGTAATGTAAAATGTGAGTTTATCTTTGAAATCAGTTTATAGCCATTTGTCCTGTTTTTAAATGAATAACCTAAAGGTTTATGAGTAGACCATTTCCCTGACTGGCCACTATTACAAATTACCTTGCTAGTGTACAATTAACAGGGTTGCACAACTCCGGTCGTGGAGGGTCTGAGTCCGGCACAGTTTGGAGGTTTCCCTGCTCAAACACACCCGCTTAACCTGGCAATTAACAGATAAACGTAATCAGGTGTGCTGGAGCAAGTAAATCACCAAACTGTGCTGGACACCAGCCCTCCAGGACCGAAGCTGTGCACCCCTGACTTAGAGACTGTAGCCTGTTAATGCACAGTTGGTGTTAACCAACCTCTTATCCTACAGTGACGATCAGTTTCTTACCACAGAACTGTTCCTGGCTGGATGTTTTTGAGTGGTGGGCCACGGTCAACCTAGCAGTGATGCTGAATTGTAGAAAGACCCCAATGCCTGACACACTGATAACACACACAATCCAGTCAACAGCAGTCCTGTGTTCAAAAACTGACCAGTGATGAATGTGACAGAAGGGGCGTGACAAATTGTACAGCTGGTGGTATACAGTCTTTAAGTGTACATATATACAGTGAAGCTATAAGGGAGGTGTTTCTCATAAAATGGCCAGCCAGTCAGAGGAAGTACAAGGTAAGCAAGATCTGCAAAGCCACCTACCAGTCTATAAACCACTGTTTTGCACATTGGAGCTCAAATGTACATCCACTACAGATTATTCTGTGTATAAGGCTGAACCAAAAGCTTTACTCTGATCCCTAACAGGTTATGAAGTGCCTTGCCCACTCTGCCTTCAAGGCACTGACTCTTCAACACTCATGGAACAGAAAGAGGAGGAAAAAAGAGCAAAATGCTACTCAGTCATTCATTATGACTAAATTCAGAACTGCTCTGTAGCAGAAATGCAGAAAAACACAGCAACAAAGTTCGGAGAACAACTTACTTGCAGCTCGACTTCAGCAACACCGCTCATGTGATGCGTCTGGATAACACCAGATAACAAAACGGTGTCAAAATAAAAGTCACATCGCCCGTGTGCTTTCAGAATGAACTACGTTTACGGGGAATATGTAGCTTGCTTACTAACCAGTGAAAATGAATCAATTACTTTAATTAAATTTTTAAATGTGTTTTTATTCATTTTATTAATTAGTATATATATAAAATTATTAAAAAGACAGTAATAATTATAATAAAAATTGCTATTTAATGGGTTACAGTAAAATACATAATATACATAAAATACAACTTTCTGCACATTTTTTATTATGCACATAATTTACAAAAAAAATCAAGTAAAATAAACTTGCAAAAGTCTATAGTATTTTTGGAATAATTACACAGAGATCTGTTCTATGTATTTTAAAAGAATATTATTTTATCAATTAAGGATACACGCGCACACACACACACACACACACACACACACACACACACACACACACACACACACACACACACAGACAAAGTTTAATCAAGTATCCATTTGGTAGTGATTTAGTAGAAATCATGAGAAAATTTAGAGGATGCAAACAACAAATACTAGAGAACCAAACAGCAGGACAGTACATGTGTGCTGTAGATGAAGTGCTTTGCGTCTTCTAAATGGAAGTGGTGGCCTCACTCTAGGCTGTTGTTCCACAGCAGAAAGCACTTGAGTTTAATTGCAGTCCTGAAGAACGTAGTCTTCCTCTTAGTCATATTTTCTGAGTGCATCAACTGCATTAAACCTATTTTTATTTCATGTTTAATAACTATTTATGGATTGGAATCTTTGAATGCTTAGGGTTCTTTGATTTGCTGCCAGATAATACCAGGTGATTATTTGTGTCTTTGATGCAGGTAGAAGGCTGGATTCTAAGCATAACAGGCCTATGCTCACGCTGTCCAGCAGATTTAGATTTATACAGTAATCTAAGCTGGAACAAAGCATTAAAATCTGTATGTTATGTATGCAATGAGCAGGGAGGCTGGATATAAGTGTATGCAGACATTAATAACAAAAACAAACTAGCAAAGTACAAAGTAATTAACTACAAGGCTGAAACAAAGAAACACAAACACCAGGTACAAAGAAATTTAAAGTTTAGAGTTAAAAATAAAGGTGCATTTTTTGTTTATCAAGGTACAAACAATGTAAAGGTTCCCTCAGAGGTACAACAGTGGTTTTAAGGTTCAATTGTGAATCTTAAATATTTTTGTTCCAGGTGAAAAGTAGATATTTGTACCTTATCAGAATCTAAAGCTTTAAAACAGAACAGTAAAATATATAAAAAATAGATAAAGGTTACAGCAAATGGGGAACACCTGGGAGATGGAGGAGACAGTCTACAGACAGGTGAAGTTACTAATGGGAAAGGCAGGGAAAGAAAGAACCAAAATAAAAACACAAGCACAGAAAGCACATGGCTACAACACAGGGCAAGAAACAGACACAAGAACAAGGGGAAACTGTGAAAGAGACTGTATTTTATATATATATATATATATATATATATATATATATATATATATATATATATATATATACCTCTCCATGGATCACCACCTTATCGTGGTAGAGGGGTTTGCGTGCTTGAATGATCCTAGGAGCTATGTTGTCTGGAGCAAAAGCTCCTGGTAGGGTCTCCCATGGCAAACTGGTCCTAGGTGACAGGTCAGACAAAGTGTGATCCATAATAACTCCTATGAAGACACAAAAACGGTACTTGTGTACCCTGCCTGGAACAGGGTTACCGGGGCCCCACCCTGGAGCCAGGCCTGGGGGAGGGGCTCGCCAGCGAGCGTCTGGTGGCTGGGCATTTACTCATGGTGCCCGGCCGTGCCCAGCCCGAAGGAGTTACATGAGTCCCCCCTCCCATCGACCCACCACCAATGGGAGGGGCAGTAGTAGGGGTTCGGTGCGTTGTGGATCGGGCAGTGTCCGAAGGCTTGGGCCTTGGCGTTCTGATCCTCGGTTGCTGAAACTGGCTTTTGGAACTTGGAACGTTACCTCACTGGCGGGGAAGGAGCCTGAGTTGGTGCGCGAGGTTGAGAGATACCGGCTAGATATAGTCGGGCTCACCTCAACACACAGCTTGGGCTCTGGGTCCAATCTCCTTGAGAGGGGCTGGACTTTATTCTTTTCTGGAGTTGCCCATGGTGAGAGGCGGCGGGCAGGTGTGGGCTTTCTCATAGCCCCTCGACTCGGTGCCTGTATGTTGGGGTTTTCTCCGGTGGACGGGAGGGTAGCTTAACCAGGACACCCTAGGCCGCAGTTCAATGATTGACTTTGTAGTCGTGTCATCGGACTTGCGGCCATGTGTTTTGGACACTCGGGTAAAGAGAGGAGCTGAGCTGTCAACTGATCACCACCTGGTGGTGAGTTGGATCAGGTGGTGGGGGAAGATGCCGGTCAGACCAGGCAAGCCCAAACGCATAGTGAGGGTTTGCTGGGAACGTCTAGCAGAAGAACCTGTCAGATTGATCTTCAACTCACACCTCCGTCAGAACTTTGACCAGATATCGGGGGAGGTGGGGGACATTGACTGAGAATGGGCCATGTTCCGTTCCTCCATTGCTGAAGCGGCTGAATGTAGCTGTGGCCGTAAGGTAGTTGGTGCCTGTCGGGGTGGTAATCCTCGAACCCGGTGGTGGACACCCCAGGTGAGAGATGCCGTCAACCTGAAGAAGGAGTCCTACCGGGCATGGTTGGCCTGTGGGACACCAGAGGCAGCTGGCAGGTATCGACAGGCCAAGCGATCTGCGGCTTCAGTTGTTGCCAAGGCAAAAACCCGTGTATGGGAGGAGTTTGGTGAGGCCTTGGAAACTGACTTTAAGTCGGCTCCGAGAAGATTCTGGCAAACCGTCAGGCGACTCAGAAGGGGAAAGCAGTGTGCCACTAGCACTGTATATAGTGGAGATGGTGTGCTGCTGACTTCGACTGAAGACGTCATTGGGCGGTGGAAGGAATACTTTGAGGACCTTCTCAATCCCACCGACACGTTCTCCAGTGAGGAGGCTGAGTCTGGGGACATGGGAATAGGCTTGTCCATTACTGAGGCCGAAGTCGCTAAGGTAGTTAAGAAGCTCCTTGGTGGCAAGGCTCCAGGGGTGGATGAGATCCGCCCTGAGTTCCTCAAGGCTCTGGATGTTGTGGGGCTGTCTTGGCTGACACGCCTTTTCAACATTGCGTGGACATCGGGGGCGGTGCCACTGGATTGGCAGACTGGGGTGGTGGTGCCTCTTTTTAAAAAAGGGGACCGGAGGGTGTGTTCCAACTACAGGGGAATCACACTCCTCAGCCTCCCTGGCAAGGTCTATGCAGGGGTACTGGAGAAGAGAGTCCGGCTTATAGTCGAACCTCGGATCCAGGAGGAACAGTGTTTCCGCCCTGGTCGTGGAACACTGGACCAACTCTTCACCCTCTCCAGGATTCTGGAGGGTTCATGGGAGTTTGCCCACCCAGTCCACATGTGCTTTGTGGATCTGGAGAAAGCATTCGACTGTGTTCCCCGGGGTATTCTGTGGGAGGTGCTTCGGGAGTACGGGGTACATGGCTCTTTGCTACAAGCCATTCAGGCCCTGTACAAACAAAGCTGGAGTTTGGTTCGCATAGCCGGCAGTAAGTCAGACTCGTTCCCAGTGAGAGTTGGACTCCGTCAGGGCTGCCCTTTGTCACCGATTCTATTCATAATTTTTATGGATAGAATTTCTAGGCGCAGTCAAGGGATGGAGGGTGTCCGGTTTGGTGACCTCAGGGTCACATCACTGCTGTTTGCAGATGATGTGGTCCTGTTGGGGACATCAGGCCGCGAACTTCAGCTTTCGCTGGATCGGTTTGCAGCCGAGTGTGAAGCGGCTGGGATGAGAATCAGTACCTCTAAATCCGAGACCATGGTTCTCAGGCGGAAAAGGGTGGAGAGCCCTCTCTGGGTCGGGGATAGGCTCTTGCCTCAAGTGGAGGAGTTCAAGTATCTCGGGGTCTTGTTCACGAGTGATGGTACAAGGGAGCGGGAGATTGACAGGCGGATTGGTGCTGGGTCAGCAGTGATGCGGGCTCTTTACCGGTCTGTTGTGGTAAAGAAAGAGCTGAGCCATAAGGCAAGGCTCTCGATTTACCGGTCGATCTACATTCCCACCCTCACCTATGGTCATGAGCTTTGGGTAATGACCGAAAGAATAAGATCGCGAATACAAGCGGCCGAAATGAGTTTCCTCCGCAGGGTGTCTGGACTCTCCCTTAGAGATAGGGTGAGAAGTTCAGTCATCCGGGAGGGACTCAGAGTAGAGCCGCTGCTTCTTCACGTCGAGAGGAGCCAGCTGAGGTGGTTCGGGCATCTGGTTAGGATGCCTCCTGGACGCCTCCCTCGGGAGGTGTCACAGGCGAGTCCACCTGGGAGGAGACCCCGGGGAAGACCCAGGACACGCTGGCGCGACTATATCGCCCAGCTGGCCTGGGAGTGCCTCGGAATCCCCCTTGGAGAGCTGGTGGAAGTGGCTGGGGAAAGGGAGGTCTGGGCTTCATTGCTTAGGATGCTGCCCCCGCGACCCGAACCCCGGACAAGCGGAAGATAATGGATGGATGGATGGATGGATGACCTTATTTGCCATATTTGTTAAAAATTTGTTGTTTTTCATGCCAAATTCTTAAGATCAATTAGTAGAAATGCTATTTTGAGATTTTGATATTAAAAGGCTGTACTGGCTTAATTAACATGTACTACAATGTTATATGTATTCCGTTATTACCCACCACTCCTAATGGCTGTTTTGACTAGATCTTAAATGAATAGTAATAATGATATTAAATGGTCTCTCACTTTCTCACAGTGCACATTTTTAATGTGAGCGAACATATAAATAGATCATTCCAAAGACCAAAGAACTGGTGGTGGATTTCCGCAGGCGCACACATCCCCCTCCAGCAGTGAACATCCAGGGAACGGACATTGAAAGAGTGGACTCTTATATATACTATAAACTGGACTGGTCAGACAACACAGCTGCACTTTACAGGAGAGGACAGAGCAGACTCTACCTGCTCAGGAGACTGAGGTCATTTGGAGTGCAGGGGCCACTCCTGAGGACCTTTTTCGACACAGTGGTGGCATCAGCCATCCTCTATGGAGTGGTCTGCTGGGGCGGCAGCATCTCCACTGCAGACAGGAAGAAACTGGACAAACTGATCAGGAGGGCTGGCTCGGTCCTAGGGACTCCTCTAGACCCAGTGCAGGCGTTGGGAGAAAGGAGGATGCTAGCATCCATGCAGGAGAATGACTCCCACCCCATGCATGAGACTCTGGCAGCACTGGGCAGTTCCTTCAGTGACCGGCTCCTTCACCCCAAGTGTGTGAAGGAGCGCTATCGCAGGTCCTTCCTTCCTGCTGCTGTGAGACTGTACAACCAGCACTGCTCCCAGTAGACCACACACACATGCAATATACACTTACATTCAGAATGCCAACATTCTTCATTGTGCAATATGCTAAGTGCAATACAGATTCCTATGTAACTCTTATTTTATTTTATTATTATCCTTATTTTCCTGTAAATAGTCTAGAGATTTAGCTTTAATTTTTATTATTTATAATGTTGATAAGGTTTATACTGTTTCCCATTTCTATTACTGAGTGCCTTACTCCTGTTACTCTGCTGCTGCTGTAATACTGTAAAATCTTATCTTATCTTATCTTATCTTATCTTACAGGATCTGCCAGGATCGAATATAAGGTTTCCCTTCTCACCCACCAGTGCATTTATGGCAATGCTACTACACAACTGAAAGAACTCCTCACCCCACTGACTTCATCACGATCCCTCCGTTCTATGAACACAAATCGCCTCCTCACCCCCAGAACTAAACTCCACACCATGGGGGACTGGGCCTTCTGTTCTGTTGCTCTGTTGAGTCTGAGTATATATATATATATATATATATATATATATATATATATATATATATATATATTACATATGTGATATATTTATCCTTCAAAATATTATGTAGATGTCATGGAGAACACAGCATATATCATATATACAGTGACTTAAATGGTCTGAATGAGGATCTGAAAATGAAGCTAACTAATCCTTACAAAGGAGAAGGTAAAAAAAAAAAAGTCAAAGTGCTTCTAGCTCACAATATCCACTTTGTAAATGCCATTACAAAATGCTTGTCAGAAAAAAAAAGCAAAACCCCCAAATGACAGCAAAGTACCTGCAGGAAGGCTTTAATAAGGATTTAATAACTGATTGACCCTCCTTTGGCAGTAATAACCTCAACCAAATGTTTCCTGTAGTTGCAGATTAGACCTGCACAATGGTCAGGAGGAATTTTGGACCACTCCTCTTTACAAAACTATTTCAGTTCAGCAATACTCTTGGGACGTTTGGTGTGAATCGCTCTCTTGAGGTCATGCCACAGCATCTCAATCGGGTTGAGGTCAGGACCGTGACTGGGCCGGTCCAGATGGCGTATTTTCTTCTGGTGAAGCCATTCTGTTGTTGATTTACTTCTATGTTTTGAGTTGTTGTCCTGTTGCATCACCCATCTTCTGTTCAGCTTCAGTTGGAGGACAGATGGTCTTAAGTTTTCCTGCAAAATGTCTTGATAAACTTGGGAATTCATTTTTCCGTTGATGACATCAATCCGTCCAGGCCCTGAGGCAGCAAAGCAGACCCAAACGATGATGCCCCCTCCACCATGTTTCACAGTTGGAATGAGGTTTTGATGCTGGTGTGCCTCTTTTTCTCCACACATAACGTTGTGTGCTCCTTCCAAACAACTCAATTTTGGTTTCATCTGTCCACAGAATATTTTGCCAGAAGTGCTGTGGAACATCCAGGTGCTCTTTTGCAAACTTCAAAGGTTCCCCAAAATGTTTTTTTTGGACAGCAGTGGATTCCTCCGTGGTGTTCTCCCATGAACTCCATTCTTGGTTAATGTTTTACTTATTGCAGATTTGTCAACAAAAATTTTGCATGTACCAGAGATTTCTGTAAGCCTAGCTGACACTCTAGGATTCTTCTTCACCTCATTGGCATTCTGCGCTGTGCTCTTGTAGTCATCTTTATAGGATGACCATGCCTAGGGAGAGTAGCAACAGTGCTGAACTTTCTCCATTTGTAGACAGTCTGGGTTACCATGGACACATGAACATCAAGGCTTTTAGAGATACTTTTGTAACCCTTTCCAGCTTCATGCAAGACAACAACTCTTGAATGTAGCTCTTCTGAGAGCTCTTTTGTGCGAAGCATGGTTCACATCAGGCAATGCTTCTTGAGAACAGCAAACTCAAAACTGGTTTGTGTGTTTTTTATAGGGCAGGGCACCTTTAACCAACAACACATCCAATCTCATCACATTGAATGGACTCCAGGTTGGCTGACTCCTGGCTCCAATTAGCTCTTGGAGAAGTCATGAGCCTAGGGTTTCACATACTTTTTCCACCCTGCACTGTGAATGTTCACATGTTGTGTTCAATAAAAACATGAAAACATATCATTTTTTTTGCGGTGTTAGTTTAAGCAGACTGTGTTTGTCTATTGTTGTGACTTAGATGAAGATCAGAACACATTTAATGACCAATTTATGCAGAAATCCAAGTAATCCCAAAGGGTTCACATCCTTTCTTTGCAACTGTATATAAGCAAGAGACATTTTGGAAACAAAGTCTGTGACCTAATTAAGTAAAAGTGAAACTCAATCCGCAATCACAAAACATATGTTTGGAGAGAAAAAGGAGCAGCACTTGATGAAAGGAACGCCTTGTTAAGTGACAAGCATGATGTGTATCTATTATGCTTTGGGGTTGAGTGGCAACCAATATCACAGAAAACACTTCACGGGTAAAGGGGAAAATATCAGCTAATTCTGGAAGCAAATGTGACACGATCAGTCTTCTACAGCAGGACAATGATCCAAAACATACCTCAAAATCCACCATGAACTACAAGAAGTGCAAACAAAAGTGTTGGAATATATAGTTTATTGACGCTGCCATATAATTTAAATCCAGTGTGAACAAAATCAGGTCCTCCCTACAATTAAACTACACTGAATGTGTTTGTGCTCAATCCAGTATCACAACACACGTCCCATTTAGAAACTGCTAATATAGAATGTCACCTTTTACCAACAGGAGACTAATCAATGCGCGATATACCACAGCTTCAGACATGAATGAAAATTTGAATGAACTTGAGGGAACCCATGGATTCAGACAAATGCTTTGAGTCACCATGAATGCAACAAATGAATTTCAGGTTCTGTGCACTTGAAGCCAGAAATTAGCCTTGCCTTAGTGATATATGTATGTTGGTAGCAGTAAATCCCCACTGGATGTCCTATTAGGCCTGGAGGAAAACCTTTAATGGCTTATTGATTAAGAGAAAGTAAACAAGGGTTCTTTGTTTCTCCCCAAAGCCCCTCTTTAAGCTTCGTCTGTACAAAACTTACAGATTGGCCTTTAAGAATTTCGTCTCTTTGATTCAACCACATTAATGGATTCATTTCTCTCTCCAGAGGGGGTTCGTGAAGCAAGACTGGTGGCATTAAAAGCATTGAACCTGAATGAGATGGTGGAAGGAGACTAGGTCTGAGCTCTCATGCTACAAGCGTTGTAAACACAGACTGCACAAGGCATAAAAAACAAATCTTCACCATGGTTGCTCTTACTTCGAATACAGTCTGCCAAGACATAGTAGGTATCTGAAGTTTGTTTCTTTAGTTTGTGTTAGACCTATGAAGCTAATGTAGCTAACAAGTAAAGGAAGCTACTCAAAGCAACATGCAAACTACAAGCCTAACTTACCACGCTTGAATCAAACCATGTCCCAAGATAAATTGCTAAGTAGTCTCAAATAGACTTGCTGATGTGGTTTCTAACACTCTATGTGATTCTGTTATCTATGAAAATGGACAAAAGTCAGCTTAGAGTGCATTGCTAACACAGTATTAGCAGCCATCTTGAAGCTTGATTTGTCTTGAATTGCCTGCACTTTTGTCTGGTTTTATAGCAGATCATAAGGTCAGAACCCCCACAGGCAAATCTACTTAGACTACCTAACAACTGGACACAGTTTAAGGCAAGTGTGTGGTGATTTAGGCATATTAGAACAAAATCAACTGGCTATAAACTTGTAAATTAGCCTCGCCGCACCAGCAAAACTAAAGGGAACACCAAAAATGTCTACTCTGATCCAATACAGTTGCAGTAAGGATGGAATTAATGGGTTGCACATGGTCAAGCCATCACTTTATAGATGATTGAGAGGCGTCAGAAAGGCAAAGGAATCTAGAGACACAACGAAAAGCAAGAAAAGCTGTGAACAATATCTGTGTTGCTTATCAGCTTGACCTGTAAAGAAGGAGCTCTACAGTGTTTAATTTCCTCTGTTGGGGTTCTCATATTAAAAGGGGGTTCTTTAGGGAATCAAAAGTGGTTCTTTTATGGAATCGCTCTTAATATTTTTGTTTTAATATATATAATAAATATATATATTTGTGTTTGTAAAAGTCCTATGTTACATGCAGAATGAGGCTGCTGTAAATAATTGGCAAGTGCTCACTTCATCAGCAAGCAGAGCAGACTGCTGCTGTACCATTGCGTCCTATGGCAATCAATGCTGTACGCATATGTTCCTTTAATTATCACTCGATTCTCATAAAACAATCGTCATGCAAGACTTACAAAGCCATCCAGCTGGAGTGACAAGTGGAAAGAAGCGTGTCAGGCTGCAGATAACAGTACATTTTAATGGCATCTTTCATCGTTGGCTTAGCAGTTGACACGTCAGTGCGGAAATCTGTCAGTGCCCTTGTTTTTCTTTGGCACAATGGAGCCAAACAGTGCCACAGGAACATTTGTTCCAACTTGGAGCGAATGGTCTTGACCAGAATGAGCGTAAATCATCTGAAACAATGTGATTCCATTTTTCACTCGCGGAAAAAGCCCATAGACAGAATCCAACCAGCAAAAAGAACAAAATGAAAGGAAGGAAGGAAGATAAGAAAGAGCTAATGAAGCAAGTAAGAAGGATGAATGCAGACTATTGATATTTCATTTTGGAGCAGGTCACAGAGACTCCAGCGATGATCGATTGCTGACATTTCCACGGGTCCTGGAAAGGTCAAAGATGGACCGACATCAACCCATGGAATACATGACGAAGGCAAACATCACCTGATACCTGTGGGAACCAATAATAAATTTATAGATCAAATGCAGTAAACAAGCCAAAATACACCATTAATGAGTGCAACAACGTGCTTGCGTTCTCCAGCTAATCTAAGCCGTAAAGACTAGGCTAAGAGCTAAGGCCAGAACTGAGGACACATAACTATATTTACTACTACTGACCTCACTACTCTTGAACTCTTGAAGAAACAAATACAGTTCAAATAAACAATGCATAGACCACAGACCACTTTAACAGATAGACACAGATACACAAATAAAACAAAGCAGATTGATTCCAGAGACATTCCAAGCCCAGTGTATCAAACCTATTTTTAAAAGTGTGCAGATGTTTACATGCTCTGTACATTGGATGGTAAAATATATTGTAGTCAGTTCATTTCCTCCAAGTTTTAGACCTTCTTCCCTTCCAGCCTTACTGAGTATCACTCCTAACTAACCTGACACGCCCTCATTTATCATTCAGCTAGAAGCAAAAGTTCACATCTGTCGTGAAGCAGGAGCTCTGTGGAGCCTTCGATTTCTCTGATCATGTCGACAGTCAATATTTTATTTAATGTGGCTCACCGTGTCATGGACGTAACGGCCAGTGGGAGAGCAAAGCTCAGAGAGCCAGGCCTCATGCCAGCTCACAGTGAGCTTTAGTTATACATTAATAAAGCAAATACTATTTAAATCATTCATTGATGTCATTCAATGGTTCATAGCCTGCTGATAATTATAAGCACAAGGATTAGAAGCATTAGAAGTTGGGGAGGTGACATTTACTGAATCAGTGTGTTAACCCAAAATTACTCTGACTTCTTAGACTTTATTTAGCCAGGAGCTGTCTTTCATTATTTAAAGGGATGGCATAATAAAAATTAATATACACTCTTGTGCAAAAACATGGACCTTACCACAAAACATAATGTTTTTTACTGATGGTTTGGGCTGGTCAGAGTCCAGCTTTTAAAACCTATAGAGAATTGTTGGTCTCATTTTAAACACAAACTGGCTCAGCAGTGTTTTTTTAACTGTGATGAAGCCATCAGAGCTGAGTGGAAAAGTACTGACTCTTCTTTCTGTAATAGACTGTATGCAAATGAACACTTTCTAATCTTTCATTCAATGAAAATGCTCAAAGTGCTTTAGTACATAGGGATAGAACTGTAGATAACAGCAGACAGATAACTTAGAGTAAAAAAGAAGGTTTTAAAGAAAAACCTCGAAAGATATAAATTTGATTTACAGTCCCATTTCCAAAGACGTTTGGACATTGTGCAAAATATAAAAATAAATGGATTGAAATAATGTGCAAATTATGCGTCCTCTGTATTTAATTGAAAATAGTAAAAAGATAACTCATCAAATGTTGAAACTGAGAAATTGTATTATTTTTTGAAAAATAAATGTCCATTTTGAATTTGATCTAAATGGGAGGGGGCCATGTTTACCCCCGTGTTTCATCACCTCTTTTTCTAAAAAACCCTCTGTAAACGCCTGAGGAGACCAACTGCTGTAGCTGTGAAAATGTAGTGTTGAGCTCATCTTAAATGAGCTCAGGCCCAGAGAAGGCGGCAGTGTTTTTGGGTCAAGTTCAAGTGCAGTGTCATTTGTGCATGTTAGAGTTTGCATTTGTAGATTCAGCAAGGAACTGTGCTTACAGGCCGGTATTCAGAAGTGTCCCTGAGCCCACAGAATGATTTCAACTACAGAATTGCGGCTGTCGCCTGAGGGGCACAGACACAGATCACAGCCATCCAATATTGGTTTTTGGCTTCGCCCCTTGAACACAGAGATTTCTTTAGATTATCTGAATCCTTTAGTGATATAGGATAGTTTAGTACCACATATCGTGTCCATATCATCTATTATCAGATGATGTAGGAGACTGTTGGCTTTCTGTGGGTGAAACATTGCGACACTGTGTTGAGCTGCTAGTGAGCAATAAGGAGTGAAAGGAACGGAATGAGAAGCCCCTGTTGTGAAAACAATTCACTCCTCTTCACAAAGTTGCAGGTAAACAGACAGCAAGTTACAGCTTTAATGTCATAAAAAAGTGCACAACTGCCACAATAACAACAACAACAATCAACAAAAACACTTTTACATGATGAAAATCCAGTTCACTTGAAAATACATAACTGAAGAATCAAAGCATAGTTCAACCGAGGCACCTGTGTTTTATGCCTACATTAAAGAGGCATCGGTAGTCAAGGTGCATGTTTACAAATACCCACCTGCTTGACCAGCCAAAGAGTAAATGGAGTTGCTCTTCTCTGTCCATTGGCAGCAACATATAAGCGTGTCAGAAAGAATAGTGAGGACTGAAGAGAGGGAATGAAGAGGCTGTCAGCAAGTTGAAAGGTAAATGGTCTGGCTTTATAAAACCTTGGCCAGTGCTCCTTAGATATCTATAAACATACAGTGAAGTGGACAGAAAAGCTCATTTTAGGGGCTAAAGGGAACTAGGTCTGTCTTCCAGGAGCACTGGAGGAGTGTGTCAAAAGCAGCCAAGAGGGCTCAGGTGATTGAGGCACAGATTGCCCGCTGCTTTCTCGAGAGAGTGAATTTAATCAATGTGTGAGTGTGTGTATCAGTAGGTTAGTGTTTCCACATCCCATTCCCCAACACAATACACCACAACAATGAGCTCCATTCACTTCAGGCTGTGTTAATCCACTCAGCGAAGAAGCCGCTGCACTATTCAATGCCTCTCAGTTCTGTTCTCAAGAATGTGAAACCAATTTTATCTTTATGCAAATCGTCGCTGTGCGATGAAAAAGATCTCCAAAATAGTAAATTTACAGAAGAGGGCAAAAACGTTCTTTACTTTCAATGTAAGTTAATGGAAAATGTTTTTATTCTAAGCAATTTTGGACCATTTCTGTTGCTCTAATCATCATACAATTTTCACAAAATGTAAAGCACAGCTGCTGAGCTCAAATGAGTAAAAAAAAGTAAACAACACAAAAAATGGAGATACATGTTTTTCATTGGACAGCGGCAATATGTATATATAACACAGAAGCCTAAACAACTACATATAATACCTTTTCAGAATTCTTCCATTTTTTTCAGGAGATTTCCTTTTAGTTTTTCAAAGAAATCTGCAGGAATGTTTTTGCAAGTTGTAAAAAGTTCAGTCTTAAAAGTTGGTTGTATTTTGATGCCAAATACAAATTTAGACTTATCAGTCTATTAAACCTCTACCAACATGTTTTGGAATTTTTAAACAGGTCCCAGGAGTGGGAAAGGTTGAGAAACCCTGGACTAAAACACAGGACAACATGTAATTGATGTTGGATGGTTCAGAACATGATCAAATTGTCAATGTCCAGTGAAAAACAACAGTAACTTTACAGGAGAGGGCAAAAACGTTCTGTACTTTCAATGTAAATCAAAGTAACAAGATTTTATTCCAAGCAATTTTGGAGCTTTTCTGTTGGTCCAATCCTTATGAAATTCTCATACAGTGTAAAGGGCAGATGCCCTGTTAGAAAAAAAAATAGAGATACATGTTTTTCTTTGGACATCGACAACTTGCAATACAGTTAAACATACACTGCTCTCCTTGGACTTTGCCTTTATTTGCTGTATTTGTTCATAGCTTTACCCCCACAACTCACCTGAGTTGTATTCTCAAAGTGAAAGGATGGACAAGACTTCAGCACACTGAGAACAAAAGATCTTAAAGACTAAAACAGGGTTTTTCAACCTTATTTGCCTTATATTGACCTTATTTGCCCTCTCCTTGGATCACCACCTTATCGTGCTGGAGGGGTTTGCGTGCTTGAATGATCTTAGGAGCTATGTTGTCTGGAGCAAAAGCTCCTGGTAGGGTCTCCCATGGCAAACTGGTCCTAGGTGACAGGTCAGACAAAGTGTGATCCATAATAACCCCTATGAAGACACAAAAACAGGACTTGTGTACCCTGCCCGGAACAGGGTTACCGGGGCCCCACCCTGGAGCCAGGCCTGGGGGAGGGGCTCGCCAGCGAGCGTCTGGTGGCCGGGCATTTACTCATGGTGCCCGGCCGGGCCCAGCCCGAAGGAGTTACATGAGTCCCCCCTCCCATCGACCCACCACCAATGGGAGGGGCAGTAGTAGGGGTTCGGTGCGTTGTGGATCGGGCAGTGTCCGAAGGCTTGGGCCTTGGCGTTCTGATCCTCGGTTGCTGAAACTGGCTTTTGGAACTTGGAACGTTACCTCACTGGCGGGGAAGGAGCCTGAGTTGGTGCGCGAGGTTGAGAGATACCGGCTAGATATAGTCGGGCTCACCTCAACACACAGCTTGGGCTCTGGGTCCAATCTCCTTGAGAGGGGCTGGACTTTATTCTTTTCTGGAGTTGCCCATGGTGAGAGGCGGCGGGCAGGTGTGGGCTTTCTCATAGCCCCTCGACTCGGTGCCTGTATGTTGGGGTTTTCTCCGGTGGACGAGAGGGTAGCTTCCCTACGCCTTCGGGTTGGGGAACGGGTCCTGACTGTTGTCTGTGCTTATGCACCGAACAGCAGTTCAGAGTACCCAGCCTTCTTAGAGTCCTTGGGAAGGGTGCTTGAAAGTGCTCCTCCTGGAGACTCTATTGTCCTACTGGGGGACTTCAACGCTCACGTGGGCAATGACAGTGAGACCTGGAGGGGTGTGATTGGGAGGAATGGCCTCTCTGATCTGAACCCGAGTGGTGTTCAGTTTTTGGACTTCTGCGCAAACCACAGTTTGTCCATCACGAACACCATGTTTGAACACAAGGATGTCCATAAGTGCACATGGCACCAGGACACCCTAGGCCGCAGTTCAATGATTGACTTTGTAGTCGTGTCATCGGACTTGCGGCCATGTGTTTTGGACACTCGGGTAAAGAGAGGAGCTGAGCTGTCAACTGATCACCACCTGGTGGTGAGTTGGATCAGGTGGTGGGGGAAGATGCCGGTCAGACCAGGCAAGCCCAAACGCATAGTGAGGGTTTGCTGGGAACGTCTAGCAGAAGAACCTGTCAGATTGATCTTCAACTCACACCTCCGTCAGAACTTTGACCAGATATCGGGGGAGGTGGGGGACATTGACTGAGAATGGGCCATGTTCCGTTCCTCCATTGCTGAAGCGGCTGACTGTAGCTGTGGCCGTAAGGTAGTTGGTGCCTGTCGGGGTGGTAATCCTCGAACCCGGTGGTGGACACCCCAGGTGAGAGATGCCGTCAACCTGAAGAAGGAGTCCTACTGGGCATGGTTGGCCTGTGGGACACCAGAGGCAGCTGGCAGGTATCGACAGGCCAAGCGATCTGCGGCTTCAGTTGTTGCCAAGGCAAAAACCCGTGTATGGGAGGAGTTTGGTGAGGCCTTGGAAACTGACTTTAAGTCGGCTCCGAGAAGATTCTGGCAAACCGTCAGGCGACTCAGAAGGGGAAAGCAGTGTGCCACTAGCACTGTATATAGTGGAGATGGTGTGCTGCTGACTTCGACTGAAGACGTCATTGGGCGGTGGAAGGAATACTTTGAGGACCTTCTCAATCCCACCGACACGTTCTCCAGTGAGGAGGCTGAGTCTGGGGACATGGGAATAGGCTTGTCCATTACTGAGGCCGAAGTCGCTAAGGTAGTTAAGAAGCTCCTTGGTGGCAAGGCTCCAGGGGTGGATGAGATCCGCCCTGAGTTCCTCAAGGCTCTGGATGTTGTGGGGCTGTCTTGGCTGACACGCCTTTTCAACATTGCGTGGACATCGGGGGCGGTGCCACTGGATTGGCAGACTGGGGTGGTGGTGCCTCTTTTTAAAAAAGGGGACCGGAGGGTGTGTTCCAACTACAGGGGAATCACACTCCTCAGCCTCCCTGGCAAGGTCTATGCAGGGGTACTGGAGAAGAGAGTCCGGCTTATAGTCGAACCTCGGATCCAGGAGGAACAGTGTTTCCGCCCTGGTCGTGGAACACTGGACCAACTCTTCACCCTCTCCAGGATTCTGGAGGGTTCATGGGAGTTTGCCCAACCAGTCCACATGTGCTTTGTGGATCTGGAGAAAGCATTCGACTGTGTTCCCCGGGGTATTCTGTGGGAGGTGCTTTGGGAGTACGGGGTACATGGCTCTTTGCTACAAGCCATTCAGGCCCTGTACAAACAAAGCTGGAGTTTGGTTCGCATAGCCGGCAGTAAGTCAGACTCGTTCCCAGTGAGAGTTGGACTCCGTCAGGGCTGCCCTTTGTCACCGATTCTATTCATAATTTTTATGGATAGAATTTCTAGGCGCAGTCAAGGGATGGAGGGTGTCCGGTTTGGTGACCTCAGGGTCACATCACTGCTGTTTGCAGATGATGTGGTCCTATTGGGGACATCAGGCCGCGAACTTCAGCTTTCGCTGGATCGGTTTGCAGCCGAGTGTGAAGCGGCTGGGATGAGAATCAGTACCTCTAAATCCGAGACCATGGTTCTCAGGCGGAAAAGGGTGGAGAGCCCTCTCTGGGTCGGGGATAGGCTCTTGCCTCAAGTGGAGGAGTTCAAGTATCTCGGGGTCTTGTTCACGGGTGATGGTACAAGGGAGCGGGAGATTGGCCTGCGGATTGGTGCTGGGTCAGCAGTGATGCGGGCTCTTTACCGGTCTGTTGTGGTAAAGAAAGAGCTGAGCCATAAGGCAAGGCTCTCGATTTACCGGTCGATCTACGTTCCCACCCTCACCTATGGTCATGAGCTTTGGGTAATGACCGAAAGAATAAGATCGCGAATACAAGTGGCCGAAATGAGTTTCCTCCGCAGGGTGTCTGGACTCGCCCTTAGAGATAGGGTGAGAAGTTCAGTCATCCGGGAGGGACTCGGAGTAGAGCCGCTGCTTCTTCACGTCGAGAGGAGCCAGCTGAGGTGGTTCGGGCATCTGGTTAGGATGCCTCCTGGACGCCTCCCTCGGGAGGTGTCACAGGCGAGTCCACCTGGGAGGAGACCCCGGGGAAGACCCAGGACACGCTGGCGCGACTATATCGCCCAGCTGGCCTGGGAGTGCCTCGGAATCCCCCTTGGAGAGCTGGTGGAAGTGGCTGGGGAAAGGGAGGTCTGGGCTTCATTGCTTAGGATGCTGCCCCCGCGACCCGAACCCCGGACAAGCGGAAGATAATGGATGGATGGATGGATGGATGACCTTATTTGCCATATTTGTTAAAAATTTGTTGTTTTTCATGCCAAATTCTTAAGATCAATTAGTAGAAATGCTATTTTGAGATTTTGATATTAAAAGGCTGTACTGGCTTAATTAACATGTACTACAATGTTATATGTATTCCGTTATTACCCACCACTCCTAATGGCTGTTTTGACTAGATCTTAAATGAATAGTAATAATGATATTAAATGGTCTCTCACTTTCTCACAGTGCACATTTTTAATGTGAGCGAACATATAAATAGATCATTCCAAAGACCAAAGAACTGGTGGTGGATTTCCGCAGGCGCACACATCCCCCTCCAGCAGTGAACATCCAGGGAACGGACATTGAAAGAGTGGACTCTTATATATACTATAAACTGGACTGGTCAGACAACACAGCTGCACTTTACAGGAGAGGACAGAGCAGACTCTACCTGCTCAGGAGACTGAGGTCATTTGGAGTGCAGGGGCCACTCCTGAGGACCTTTTTCGACACAGTGGTGGCATCAGCCATCCTCTATGGAGTGGTCTGCTGGGGCGGCAGCATCTCCACTGCAGACAGGAAGAAACTGGACAAACTGATCAGGAGGGCTGGCTCGGTCCTAGGGACTCCTCTAGACCCAGTGCAGGCGTTGGGAGAAAGGAGGATGCTAGCATCCATGCAGGAGAATGACTCCCACCCCATGCATGAGACTCTGGCAGCACTGGGCAGTTCCTTCAGTGACCGGCTCCTTCACCCCAAGTGTGTGAAGGAGCGCTATCGCAGGTCCTTCCTTCCTGCTGCTGTGAGACTGTACAACCAGCACTGCTCCCAGTAGACCACACACACATGCAATATACACTTACATTCAGAATGCCAACATTCTTCATTGTGCAATATGCTAAGTGCAATACAGATTCCTATGTAACTCTTATTTTATTTTATTATTATCCTTATTTTCCTGTAAATAGTCTAGAGATTTAGCTTTAATTTTTATTATTTATAATGTTGATAAGGTTTATACTGTTTCCCATTTCTATTACTGAGTGCCTTACTCCTGTTACTCTGCTGCTGCTGTAATACTGTAAAATCTTATCTTATCTTATCTTATCTTATCTTATCTTACAGGATCTGCCAGGATCGAATATAAGGTTTCCCTTCTCACCCACCAGTGCATTTATGGCAATGCTACTACACAACTGAAAGAACTCCTCACCCCACTGACTTCATCACGATCCCTCCGTTCTATGAACACAAATCGCCTCCTCACCCCCAGAACTAAACTCCACACCATGGGGGACTGGGCCTTCTGTTCTGTTGCTCCTCGCTTATGGAATGCTCTCCCTGACCACCTGAGGGCACCACAAATGAGTGAGAGTTTTAAAAAAGGACTTAAAACCTTTCACTTCAGCAGAACTTAGACCCTGTGATCTTCCTATGGAGTGTAAAGATATTTTATAGTAGTTCTTTGATTTCATTGAAATGCTTCTACTGTTTAGCACTTTGAGATTTGCTTAAAATGTAAAGTGTGTTACAAATAAAATTAATTATTATTATTATTATTACGAATAACTTTAGTTTCCAAAATACTGAATAAAGCATCTCAAATAACTTCTGGGATCTAATTCATAACATAGTCATTTATGTTTTATAAGCTATCATTTAATAAAATGGCAAAATGTATTAGAATGACAAGTGACTCCAAATGTTTAAACGGCAACATATATAATTCTTACTGTGGAACGTAAGCTGGCCGGGTATCGTGGAACGTTTGACCACACAGTTTACACATTCCTGAACCTGCTTTTCCCTCTGGAATGGGTGTAGCGGGTCACCAAGCAGGATTATCAGGGAGGGATAGATGAAATGACCGTTCCTGACTTTGATATTGTGTCAAAGATTAGCATATAAATTGGCCTCTGAGCAGAACTGGGGCCAATTTTCCACTCTTGTGAGTCATCACTGCCAAAAAACTCTCACAATGTGAGAGTTGAAAATTCCATCTTCAAAACTGCTTTTCTCTATTAAAAAGATTTTGTCTGCATACTAGTGCTGTTATTGTCACGATTGGTTCCTCCCACTCCCCCATCTGCCTTGTGTTTACTTCCCGGTCGTCCATGTGCTTCTTTGTTTTGATTTTTGACTGTCCTGCCCCCTTGTTTCGTGACCCCGCCCCTGATTGCTTCCACCTGTTTTCCACCTGTGTCTTGTGATCCCTTGTGCTATATAAGCCCCGTGTTTGCCCTGGTCTGTGTTGGTCTTTGTTTTGGATGTACTGTATGTACTGTTTGGAGTGTATTGTTTGGGCTCTGTGTTTATTTGATGTCCGTCCCTCCTGCTCTCTGTGTTGGCTCCCTGAACCTGGACTGTTTTGACAATGACCCTGGATTTGCAATAAATCTTGCTTTTCTCAGCACATGCGTCCACTTCCTCATCACTCCACATTACAGCTATTAACACAATACTAGATTACTGACCACTATTAATTATACACTTGATTAGAAACCCAGCTTTTATGTCCACTCATCTAGCCACTTTATTAGAAAGACCTACCTTGTACGTCCACTCACTGGCCACTTTTTTTTAGAAACCCCTCTCTTGTATGTCCACTCACTGGCCACTTTTTAGAAACCCCTCTCTTGTATGTCCACTCACAGGCCACTTTATTAGATACACCAACCTTGTACTTTCAGTCACTGGCCACTGTATTAGAAACACCTTTCTGGTATTTCCTCTCACTGACTACATTATTGGAAACACCAACCTTGTACTCCTACTCATTGACCTCTTTATTAGAAGCTCCGACTTTGTACACCCACTGACTGGCCATTTTATTAGAAGCATCTAACTTGTATGTCCACTTACTGGCCACTTTATTAGAAACACTTACCTTGTATTTCCCCTCACTGGCCACTAAAAGGTCCAATACACATGTACAAATGCTCCAAAAAGCTATTTAGATACCACAGAGAAACCACGTTTAACTCCCTGAAGAACTTTTCAAAGAACAAATTCTGTAAATGTAAAATGTAAATTGGAGGAACTTTCTTAAAGTATAAATATTCTCCACATAATGTAAATGTTCTCTTCTAATTAAAGCTTAGAATCTTATGTCCAAGCCAAGAACTGTGATGGAACCAAGAGTGTTGCGAGTGGTTCATCATCCATGAATGTCCAGCTGAGAGTAGTTCTGGGGTCAGAAAGTGACTAGTGATGAAGGGCTATGAGGTGAGGATGACTAACACAAACTGTGCATTAACATATGATCCTCACACCAACGAGGTGGAGCTACAAGGGGTTTCCAATAAAGTGGCCGGTGAGTGTCACTACAATTGCAGCATTGGTCTTTACTATTTGTATTCCTTCATATAATGCTATGCAAATTTCTGTAACACTTTACTGAAGGGCAGCATTTATCACTTATCAAGGCTCGTTCCAACAAGTGGCAGCTGTCATAAAGGCTATGTTTGGTTATGTTTGGTCTAATTTCACTTCAGTAAGTGTTATAACAACTGATTCTTGTTGGAAAAAGACTTTATAAATGCCCGTGTAGGTTTATGTCAGGAAAGGCCTATGCAGTCATGTATCTTTTTGAATTCTGCTCCTCAGTAAAGTGTTGCTCAGAACTCTAGTGACATAGGAAAACTGGTGACAAAGCTGCATATCAAAGAATTCTTGCTCTACCTTTCCACATTACTGGAGCATACAGAGGAAATAGATTGATTATTAACTAATACAGGGAAGTGGTAAAAATGGAAGCGCTATGTTTAACTGAGTTGTTATCAGCAGTGATCTAATGGCTGTGATATCCCGCAGCTTCTCTGCCTTTGTCTGAGTCACAGCAGCATTGCTCATGAGAGCAGTGACTCAAGCCTTAGCCTTCTGCCATAAGACCACGGTCCATATTAGAGTCCATATCACTCAGCCAGCATGAAGATAAGCCTGTAAAGATGAGCATAAGACTGGATGCATGGACACAGAGATTTACTGCAGACAAGAGTCAAGCAAAACAGTGAAAACACAAAGAACAGAAATATTAAAGGACAAAATGGGCTTGAAGGCAATAAACAGCAGGCTGAATGAACTGATAAGCTAGGATAAGACTGACAATATATAGCTGCTGGCAAAAAAACAAATGCTTTTATGCCATTTGAAAGCTGCCTTTTATATTGTGTGAACATTTTAAGAAAATAGGACCAATAGAACTGATCCAAAATTACTCATATAATATGCTGTCATATTTTCATATATTCCAACATAACCATAGGAAGTATTCACCGCTAGGTTTTCAGAGAAGGCCGAATGATTTCTGTGAAATTAAAAAGTGCATGTCTGTCATCAGGTTATTTGTATGTAATAGGATCATTGTACTTATATTTAAACTCCACATTCATAACATTTTATAATGCATGGACGAATAAATTACACATATAATCCATGTTTACTATGCGTCATGCATTGTTAACATGTCGCAATATCAGTAGTGCTCATAACATGTTATATTGTCAGTGCCAAAGAACTGAGAATAAGTCCCAGCTTGCAGACTGACCATGACTAACAAAGCTGCCTACTCGTAAACAACTGTGGGCATAGCTTTAATGATAGACGTATAATATTATAAGACAAATAGGTTTGTTTACACCTTGTTTACACCATTTCCAGTGCTTTATTTCTCACCATGGGCATTAAGGCCCCTTTAGGGCTTAAGTCTGGACAGTTTGATGCCAGTCTTGAGCAAGTTGTCCAGCTCACAGCTATTAATTCAATGCACTTAACCACCTCTCTCAATTTCAAAATTACATTACATTGGAGCAACCCAAGTACCCATCAGGCCCCTCTCCAAAAGCCCCCTCTGACTTCACAGAAGCTACTGCGTAGCCAGGAATGTGTAAAGCTAGAACCATTGTTATTTGTCTTCTTACTGGTTCTAACAATAAAATTAAGTAGCCCCTGCGATGGACTGGCGACCTGTCCAGGGTGTATCCTGCCTTCCGCCCGATGACCGCTGTGATAGGCTCCAGCCCCCCCCCCCCGTGACACTGACGGAGAAGCGGCTTAGAAGATGGATGGATGGACATCTGTTACAAGCTTCAACTGAAACATGGAACGTCTTTATGTTTTCAGCGTTTAATCTAGAACTACCAAAAATGGTCATGTGAGTCATTGTTAGCATAGCGCTGGCATACTACTGGTATCCTATAGAGGGGCTAGCATAAATTAGCATCATTGTAAAAGCTGTTTTGTATTTCCTTCTTCCTGACATTTAGGGCCTAACTCTAGCAGCCCCAGTTCACCTCTGATGGGGATCCCTTTGAATTGATAGGACAGGGTAGAAGAGGCAGGTAAATTGTGCAGGATTGCTAAAATGTAGTATCAATATTTTATACGACGTTTATTCAATATTTTGGCACCCCCTGTATGTACAGTGGTGTCCAAACGTCAGAGACCCCAGTGAAATTCTGGAATGTTTTTCATTTAAACAACAGTACAAAAAAAACAGATTTATTTTGAGATATAAGATAATGTCTAGGATTGATGAAGGAGAAAGTCAAAGTCAAAAATATATGGAAAAAAAAAGAGTTTCCATAACTGGAATTCAAAAACTGATGAAAAACTGACCTCATCAGATAAACAGCACTTCTCGGAGAGAAAAGAAGACTTACTGATGCGGAAAGCCTGAAAAGATTATGCTTCTAACAGGAAGCAGTGAGACAGGAATTAATGCAGTCAATGAAGCGTTGTGTAATGTCATTGAACATTTTTGGAAATGCCCTGCAGAGTGTCAGTGTTAGTGGGCTCTTTCTGGAAGAGGAAAGAGATCAAGTGGCATAAACAGTAGCTTCAGTAAAAGGCTTATATTTTTATTATATTTCATTTTTTCCTTTCTGTCATCCAAATGTGTTTGGTTTTGCGTATCATAATTTATTTTTACGTGGCCATTTTTAAACCATTTTACAATAAAATCAGGTTGTTTTTGATGTTGATACCTTTAAGACTGATGTATGTAAATGAAGTCTGTGCTGATTGGCTGCCCCACATTGTGCCTTATTCAAAAACAGGGCTGAAACACTCCTTATAACTTCACTGTGAATGGGCGGAGCTAAACCGCTGTTGTACACCCCTGAACAAATGACGTTTTATTGATTTTCTTACATGTTCTCCAGAGAACACACATACGCACAATTTAATGTTGAATTTAACATATTGGACGCAAAAATAAAAATAAAACATGAAAAAGGCTTGTGCAAAAGGTATGGCACATTATATTGACGCTATATAGAAATTGGGTGTATTTAAGTTCCCTGTAGAGAAGAAGTGTGTGTGTGGAAAGGAAGTGCATAATAAACGTGTATTATGGATTTATAATGAAGTTATTATGAAAGTCATATCATAATTTCACCACTTGGGAACTTTTAACTTATGCTCTTAACAACAGGATACTCTTTTAAGCTAAATATAATTACATCTAACCATCTACTACGTGTGCAGGGGACACTTTGGGGTATGTTGCCCCGAGGCAACATTGCACAACAATGTGAAGAAATTATATAAAATCATGTTTCTTGAAGTGGTTCAATCTGGCATGTGACTGGCTGAATCCATGCACTGCCCTACAATGATGCTTCAAGGCAACAAACATATTTCTGCAAATTCTCATAAAAAATTATATTGAATGTTGAAAAGGGGTTTAAAAGTGTCCACTAAGAGATAGTATGACCAAGTACATGCTTTTTATTGACTTACTCAAACTCTTTTTATTAACCCTGTAATTGTCATTAAATATGTGTATTGTTAGTGTAAAGTAAAAGAATGGGTTTGTTGCCTAGAGGCAACGTCATGCAACAGAGGGTTAAAAAGAAAATTATGATGGGCTCATCTTCGTGAATAATAATGAATGCATGGGTGCTTGGCATGCACATGCATACAGAAAAATCTCTAAGAAATGACCGAACGACCCCTGACATGGGCATAACTTTCACTGCTCATTCTGAAGCAGGTTGGTTTAATTACAGTGTGACACTATTCATAACATCACATCCCAATAACTCAGACCCACAGACTCTCAGCAGCATTCCAGCTGCCTGCAAAGGTCATCAGAAACTACACAGGAGCCTTGCCACCATAATGAATGTGAAAAAATATGTCTGATCCGCTTTTGTGCAGTTGACTTGAGGTTGACAAAGGATCAGCTCCTTCTACATTTTGATCTTTGAGCTCAGAAAACTAGGCGACATTTTATTTTGATGGTCCTTTGTACATGCTCACCTGCGTTCAACTAAACGCCTGTTTACATTTTTCAACCTAATCTCCAACTGCTTCATCTGCTTCGTACAGCGCAGCAAGCGATGGTCCACGGCTGCGGTAATAGCTGTGCATGTATTTTTTAGCAGTGCACTGAAAATGAACATTAATACTTTAGTAATATAATCTCAAAGATTAAACAGATAAACTGAGTGAGGTTAAAGTTTTACAGTAAAGTGGCTGAATATGGAAGGTACAGTGCAGATGATGAAAGTGAGTTGTAAGATAGCAGGAAGCAGGTCAGAGAAAGTTTAAAGGGCCATCAGGTAGATCTGTTCAGCAATCTGCCTGCAGGAAGAACTGTTCACAAGTCTGGAGGACTTGGCCTTGATGCTCCATAGTGTTCTTCCAGACGGAAGTGGTGTAAACAGTCTGTGTGATGGAGATGAAAGGGATCCTTCCTGAGGCTACATGCATTCTTTTTCCCCAGCAGGGAAGCTTGACCCAGTGATGGACTGGCAGCCTTCATTACCTGCTGCAGAGATTTCCTGTCTCCAGGAACAGTTTGCAAGCAGTTCCTATACCAGAGAGAGATACTGCAGGTCAGGATGTTGCCTCTGTAGAGGGTATGGGTGTTCATGGGCCGGCCCTCTTTGATCTCTTTAGGAAGCAGAGGCACTGTGGAGCCACTCCTTGTTCACTGAGAAGGAGGTGTACAAGGACCATCATCAGTGATGTGCACTTCCAGGAACTTGCAGCTGTGTACTGGCCCCACTGTTTTATTGCTGATGTGCAGGTGGTGTGGGGCGTCTGTGTCCTTCTGAAGTCCACAGTCATATCTTTTTTACTGGTGACCTTCAGAAAGAGATAGTTGTCCTTGCACCAGTATTTCTGCAGTCTGACTTCATGTAGTCTCATCTTTGTTGGAGCAGAGCCCTGCGACTGTAGTATCATCAGGCCTGGATAATAAAGTTATCAGCCTCTGGGCACCAATGTTTGGTGGGCTTACCTGTCACAGTTCACAGATCACTGCCAACAACATTTTACATTTGGTTTTGGAGATGGTTGTCCTCTACTCTGCCTGAGTAGCAGGCCTTGCTTCCACAGATCACTAGCTCACTGTGGAAAACCTGAATGCTTGACTGAAGCAGTGGCAATAGGCTAAAGGTTGGTAAGTGATTAGAGGAGAAAATGAAGCTAATGTTTAAAAAAAGGACAAGGAAATCATTAGGATTATGATCGGCCATATAACAGTGACACATTTTGTTTTTTCCCATGATTGCCTGCATGGGCCCCCTAGTGCCTCAGGCCTTATAAAACCTATTGGGTGATCCAGCCCTGAGTGTTGTTAGTAATCTTGAGGCCTTGACCAGCTGTCATCAGAAAATTTGAGTCTTGTAGGTGTTGTGCCCCGTATATTTACCTGTTTTCCTGGCTTAAAACATTACACACCTCAGCCACATAATCAACACATGAACACATTAACAAACCCTTACTGAGATGAAGCGTGGTACAACCCACTTCAAAAACATGCAAGACAGGACTAATCGAGGACCAGAAACCCTCTACCATAATGGATCATCAAAATGAAGCATGACCAATAAACTGCCTTTGGATTCCTGTTATTGCTGCATGCTGTCTCCACACAGCTCTGAAAGTGCAGGGGAGATAGCAAGCTTTGGGGATTTGTTATCAGCCTCTTCCGAGAGTGCAGCTCCTGGGGGAACTTAGGCAGGCTATTCATAGAGCAGAAATCACTCATCTCCACTCCACGCGAATTAAGAGGCTGACGCCAACGTCTCCACTTGTAAACTAAGGAATAAAAGTTAGCGGTTGATTAAGGTGGCAGGTGCAGTAGAAATTGGTCAGAAGCACATTCTTTTGTGGTCGCATCAATTTGCACCATAACTGAATTGCACTCACGAATGTGTATCATGGCGGCATTTAGCTACGCTGCTTTTATATGTACGGAAAGTGATTTATCTATAAATGACAATATGTGTACTTGTTTCGTAAATAAACTCATTTAAAGTCCTTATTTTTTTTTACCAAATATGTTTGTAGTTTAGCTTGTTCATTAATATTTGTAGCTGAATTACTTCGCAGCAAGAAGGGCCTGGGTTCGATTCCCCAGCCGGGCAACCAGGTTACTTTATGTGTGGAGTTTGTGAGTTTTCCCCTTGTCTGGATGTGTTTGCATCCCACAGTCTAAAGACATGCAGTTACGCTAATTGGAGATACTAAATTGCCCCTGGGTGTGAGTGTGTGTGTGTCACAGGTATGGAGTCGAAAAGAAGGTCAAAACTTAGACCTCAAATGAAAAATGAGCATTATACTGATGTAGAAAATAGCAGAGTATTCACTCATGTCCTTGGAAGGCCTGCCTTTCACCAGGTTTTCTTCAAAGTTCTCTTTAAATTCGTTTTCAATGCGCTCGCAATCATCAAGTTCAGCCACTTGGGAAGGGGGTCCGAAGCACAACTCACATTACAAAATGCTCTTCTACACATTGTGTCCACCAAAGAGATCTCCAAATCCCCAAAGCTTGCTTTAAGTATGAATTATGTAATTGTTTGCAACAAAAAAACAAAACTTCTAAGGGTTTATTTGCACCTTTATACAGTTTCCAGACGTTTTTTGTGCCCCACAATCTTGTAAATGCTGTGTCATTAGCATTTTGTCAAAATTACAGTAATATGTGCCTATGCTCCTTATTGATGCTTGGATGTTTATCCATTTTACTTTGTAATTGAACTGGTGCTGTTGTAGTCTCTGTTAATTCCAGTTTTTGTGTAAATTGTTTCCTTTTGCAGGCCAAAGTCTCCTTCTGGGACATTAAGGTATTGAACTGAATGGAATTGAAGATCCCCACTCTCCAAGCGTTTATAAAGACAAATCGGGCTCAGGAGAGGGTGGGGAAATAGATATGTGGTGTCAACCATTCAGAGCTACTTCATGAATCAGTTTCTGTGGAAGCCGAGCCAAGAGTAACGAATGGATAGAGAGGAAGACACAACGAGAGAGGGAGGGAAAGAGAATCTTTGAGCGATGTGAATATGTAAATGATTGTGACAGGAAAAAATCAAACCCATCCCTAATGTATCTTAAATGAAATCATTACATATGAAACAATACATTTTATTCCTGGTGGGAGATCGTTTATTGAGTATTATCCATCACTGTGGGTAGATTATTCAAATCATGCTATGGACATTGAGGCCCAAACAGTATCACAGGTTTGTTGCTGTAACTGCCTTTACTATTCTGGCAAGGCTTTACACTAGAAGGTGGAACACTGGTGTGAGGATTTGATCGCATTCAGCCGCAAGAGCATCAGTAAGATCTAGTACTGGTGTTGGATAATTGCATCTGGACTCCTTCATCTCACCCCAAAGGTATTGGATGGAGCGATATTTCTCCAGGGAACACTTCCAACTTCTCCACATCCCAAGGCTTGTGTGCAGCTCCTCAAAAGCATCATATTCTATTGGAAATATATTTTTTTCAAGGGCCACTTAATTAGAAACACCTACCTTGTACATCCACTCATTGGCCACTTTATTAGAAACACTTACTTTGTGTTCCACTCACGGGCCACTTTATTAGAAACAGTTACCTTCTACTTCCACACTCTGTCCACTTTATTAGAAACAGTTACCTTCTACTTCCACACTCAGTCCACTTTATTAGAAACAGTTACCTTCTACTTCCACACTCCGTCCACTTTATTAGAAACAGTTACCTTCTACTTCCACACTCCGTCCACTTTATTAGAAACAGTTACCTTCTACTTCCACACTCTGTCCACTTTATTAGAAACAGTTACCTTCTACTTCCACACTCCGTCCACTTTATTAGAAACAGTTACCTTCTACTTCCACACTCCGTCCACTTTATTAGAAACAGTTACCTTCTACTTCCACACTCAGTCCACTTTATTAGAAACAGTTACCTTCTACTTCCACACTCCGTCCACTTTATTAGAAACAGTTACCTTCTACTTCCACACTCCGTCCACTTTATTAGAAACAGCTACCTTCTACTTCCACACTCTGTCCACTTTATTAGAAACAGTTACCTTCTACTTCCACACTCAGTCCACTTTATTAGAAACAGCTACCTTCTACTTCCACACTCAGTCCACTTTATTAGAAACAGTTACCTTCTACTTCCACACTCCGTCCACTTTATTAGAAACAGTTACCTTCTACTTCCACACTCAGTCCACTTTATTAGAAACAGTTACCTTCTACTTCCACACTCCGTCCACTTTATTAGAAACAGTTACCTTCTACTTCCACACTCAGTCCACTTTATTAGAAACAGTTACCTTCTACTTCCACACTCCGTCCACTTTATTAGAAACAGCTACCTTCTACTTCCACACTCAGTCCACTTTATTAGAAACAGTTACCTTCTACTTCCACACTCCGTCCACTTTATTAGAAACAGTTACCTTCTACTTCCACACTCCGTCCACTTTATTAGAAACAGTTACCTTCTACTTCCACACTCCGTCCACTTTATTAGAAACAGTTACCTTCTACTTCCACACTCCGTCCACTTTATTAGAAACAGTTACCTTCTACTTCCACACTGCGTCCACTTTATTAGAAACAGTTACCTTCTACTTCCACACTCCGTCCACTTTATTAGAAACAGTTACCTTCTACTTCCACACTCCGTCCACTTTATTAGAAACAGCTACCTTCTACTTCCACACTCCGTCCACTTTATTAGAAACAGTTACCTTCTACTTCCACACTCCGTCCACTTTATTAGAAACAGTTACCTTCTACTTCCACACTCCGTCCACTTTATTAGAAACAGTTACCTTCTACTTCCACACTCAGTCCACTTTATTAGAAACAGTTACCTTCTACTTCCACACTCCGTCCACTTTATTAGAAACAGTTACCTTCTACTTCCACACTCAGTCCACTTTATTAGAAACAGTTACCTTCTACTTCCACACTCCGTCCACTTTATTAGAAACAGTTACCTTCTACTTCCACACTCAGTCCACTTTATTAGAAACAGCTACCTTCTACTTCCACACTCCGTCCACTTTATTAGAAACAGTTACCTTCTACTTCCACACTCCGTCCACTTTATTAGAAACAGCTACCTTCTACTTCCACACTCCGTCCACTTTATTAGAAACAGTTACCTTCTACTTCCACACTCCGTCCACTTTATTAGAAACAGCTACCTTCTACTTCCACACTCTGTCCACTTTATTAGAAACAGTTACCTTCTACTTCCACACTCTGTCCACTTTATTAGAAACAGTTACCTTCTACTTCCACACTCCGTTCACTTTATTAGAAACAGTTACCTTCTACTTCCACACTCTGTCCTCTTTATTAGAAACAGTTACCTTCTACTTCCACACTCCGTCCACTTTATTAGAAACAGTTACCTTCTACTTCCACACTCCGTCCACTTTATTAGAAACAGCTACCTTCTACTTCCACACTCCGTCCACTTTATTAGAAACAGCTACCTTCTACTTCCACACTCCGTCCACTTTATTAGAAACAGTTACCTTCTACTACCACACTCCGTCCACTTTATTAGAAACAGCTACCTTCTACTTCCTCACTCTGTCCACTTTATTAGAAACAGCTACCTTCTACTTCCACACTCTGTCCACTTTATTAGAAACAGTTACCTTCTACTTCCACACTCCGTCCACTTTATTAGAAACAGCTACCTTCTACTTCCACACTCCGTCCACTTTATTAGAAACAGTTACCTTCTACTTCCACACTCCGTCCACTTTATTAGAAACAGCTACCTTCTACTTCCACACTCCGTCCACTTTATTAGAAACAGTTACCTTCTACTTCCACACTCCGTCCACTTTATTAGAAACAGCTACCTTCTACTTCCACACTCCGTCCACTTTATTAGAAACAGCTACCTTCTACTTCCACACTCCGTCCACTTTATTAGAAACAGTTACCTTCTACTTCCACACTCCGTCCACTTTATTAGAAACAGCTACCTTCTACTTCCACACTCCGTCCACTTTATTAGAAACAGTTACCTTCTACTTCCACACTCCGTCCACTTTATTAGAAACAGTTACCTTCTACTTCCACACTCCGTCCACTTTATTAGAAACAGTTACCTTCTACTTCCACACTCCGTCCACTTTATTAGAAACAGTTACCTTCTACTTCCACACTCCGTCCACTTTATTAGAAACAGTTACCTTCTACTTCCACACTCCGTCCACTTTATTAGAAACAGTTCCCTTTTACTTCCCCTGGCCACTTATCTGGAAACACCCACCTTGAGGTATGTGTTGCTAAGAAAGTGCCAGGTCAATGGTCTGTCTTTATTTATATGTTTAGAGTTAAAACATTAATAAAAAAAAAATTATATAGTTAGAGCAAACACAGATTTAATATGATTAAATAAGCAGATAAGGGACCAAATAAATCAAGCTGGCCTGAGCTGTAGGATACTAGCATGAACAAGCATACTATTAAAGCTGGAAACAATAAAAACAGCTTGAAAGTCATAATTTGTGGCTGTTTCTGCCAGATGTCATATTTAAGGCAGATTGGAGCTTCATAAGGAAATACACGGGCCTGTATCCTCTGAAGGGGGAGTTAAACTCAGCGGTGCAGAAGGCTGTTCCAACAACTAGTGAACATACAAGAGTGTGTCTGCCAGACTGAACCACTTTCCCCATGGGAAATCTATCCAAATGCTCAAATATTTGAACATTTTCATTACGAAGACTTGATTCCTCTGGTGGTGACCGGAGGGCAAATAAGGCAAGCGTGACATTCCAGGCCAGGCATCAATTCTGGGCAATACTGTGGACCTATATGTTTAGGTTAGGCTGAACACATATCCTTTTTAGATTTACAGATCAGGTTATCAAAGCCAAAACAAATATCACTTTAAAAATGGCTAGATCTGGTTCTAAAATTTGATTGTGTGAGTCTTGTTTGAAGGTGTCATAAAAAGCTTGTTTTAAATGGGATAGTTCTGGTTCTAAAATCTCACTGACTGGGCCATGTTGAAAGCCACTGTAATAATACTTAATACACAGAATTGTACATCAGCTGAATTTCGTATTGATGTGCCAAGTGGGGCGGCACGGTGGCGTGGTGGGTAGCGCTGTCGCCTCACAGCAAGGAGGGCCTGGGTTCAATTCCCCGGCCGGGTGACCGGGGTCCTCTCTGTGTGGAGTTTGCATGTTCTCCCCGTGTCTGCGTGGGTTTCCTCCGGGTTCTCCGGTTTCCTCCCACAGTCCAAAGACATGCAGTCAGGCCAATTGGGTGTGCTAAATTGTCCCTAGGTGTGAGTGTGTGAGTGACTGTCTGTGTCTGTGTGTCTGCCCTGCGATGGACTGGCGACCTGTCCAGGGTGTATCCTGCCTTCCGCCCGAAGACTGCTGGGATAGGCTCCAGCTCCCCCCCGCGACCCTGACGGAGAAGCGGCTTGGAAAATGGATGGATGGATGGATGTGCCAAGTGTGCCAATCATTGTGTTCATGGAATCTTCCTTTCATAACAACATTTGTGATGTCAGACAACCTTTGCAGAAAAATCCCATTCAAGCTGAAAAGAGCCTTTTTGAGTGACTACATTACTTTGATTTTCCAGGTTAAAATGCTACGCTACCAAGCTGAACTGTGCTGCTGTAGCTGATCAGAAAATAAGCAGCTTAGAAATGAAGTCAGAATTTGCTTCACTAGCATGAGAAAAAAAGGCTGTTATTCAGAGAATGTGATGCACACAAATAAAACAAAAATGCAAAACATTCAGATGCTATTTTTCACTATTTTTACGCAACATGGAACAAACAACCAGGCAGAATGTCTCCAGGTGAGGAGGCTATTTTTCACTCCGATTAAAGCAAAAGGAGATCATAGGAGTTTCACTGCCTTGTTTGTAACGCAGTTTGTGCTGCTTTTTGAGATTCCAGCATATCACACGATAAACCAAACCTTTTTGACAGATGTCAACAGGACTAAGCAAGGACCATTGGCAGCACGGAATTCGCTGATGGCAGCACAACCTCTAATTCAGTAGATAGAAAAGGCATGTGCAGCTTTCAATGTAAGTTCATGTGACAAAAATTTGTTTTCAAAGCAATAAGCCATGTGAGGCTGTGCTTTACTGGGAATGTACCACAGGGAAGGATGTTGTTAGGCACAACATGAAGTGAGTGCCTAAAATTCCCTTCTTCCCTGCCTCAAGTATCTTACTGCTTTTATAAAACAGCAACTCCCATAAAATAGGTTAAAATACACAATTTTTCAGAAAATAATTTAAAATAATCAACATAAATAAGCATTCGGCCAGGAAACGTAGTTACTTTAGAGTATGGCATCGTTGCCAAGCAATCATGGATCACTGAATGAGGCAAGCGTTCGGTCACCATCGCCGTTTATTGTGGTCTTTTTAGGAATTTTTTAAACTTTTTGTCATATAACAATGAATATATGATAACACAGCACTGTTCAATACAAAAACCTTAGCTTTATAAGTACTTTTTGGTCACTGAATGGCCACTGTGAGTCTTATTTAGTGGCGCCCCTCTTCTCCTGCTGGGGCAGAATCTCAAACCGCTCCCTGCTCCCTACATAGTGCACTATGTAGGAATTTAAATACTGGATCCTGCAGCGCAACAGTGCAAAATATATCTAAGAAGAGTCATTTTGGCCTCAGATACATTCATACTCTATAAATGATGCACTATTTGGCTGTAGAGGCTAGAATTTCTAAACTTTCATAGCTAACACACTGTTTAGGGAATATAGAGCCAGTTCAGTTGTTGTGAAGTGGTCATAGCTGTGCGTATATCATGGATTTTTCAATGGCTTTGAACATGGCTTGGCCAATCAGATTTTAGGACCGCAACTATCCGTATCAGAGTCAAGCAAAATTTACGGTTTCTCTCTAAGGTGCAAAA
The DNA here is from genome assembly GCF_015220715.1 of Pygocentrus nattereri. Classification (NCBI taxonomy): domain Eukaryota; kingdom Metazoa; phylum Chordata; class Actinopteri; order Characiformes; family Serrasalmidae; genus Pygocentrus; species Pygocentrus nattereri. Next base: position 27,105,999 of record NC_051232.1, on the reverse strand, counting down.
AATATATGCAAAAATCACATATTCTCTAGCTGCTAGCATACATGCTAATAGGGCTATAGCTTTTGAACTGGCTAGCATTAACCTGATGATGTCTTTGTAAAGACATAATTCTAAAAATAGTGATTGTTCTGTTCTATTGTTCTGGTTTATGTTCTCGTGCATTTACTGGTCATATTCTAGTGCTTGGTGGCTTTAATCTCACCTGGAACACTAAACAATAGATAAATAAGGCAGTTTATATACCAAGATGAACAACTTCAGAATGTGTTTCTGCTTTCGAAGCCTTATATTGGTAGCACTGAGAGGTATGAGGGTGACATTTAACTGTATATAGCGCCACCTATTGACTGTCTCAGGTGATGCACATACATGATTCAACCATGCCGGTCGGTCTCTCGGTAAAAGATGTTCACTCTTTTCAAGTTGCTGGGGTACAAAAAGTCGGTATAATTTCTCAACAGTTTGGAATGTAAAGCCTGTTTAGCCTTGCAGCCGTGGCTATGAAAGAACACATTTATGGGCGGATTGTGTTTCATGATAGCTATTCATCAATACTGTCACTGACTTATGCATTATGACATATGTAATATGAATAAATGGCGTTATTTATTGAGCAATGGTATATTTTATCATATTTGTCACTGTTTTATAAATAATCTGCTTCCTACAAACATGCACCATAGATAATATGCAGCACATGCTTTAGTGGAAAAGATCACAACAACTCATAAGTTATGCCTGAAGAAATCTGTCCTGGGATTCAATACCAAATCACACCCAACTGGAGGAGACTAACAATAACCAGTGACCTTAAGACGCTTCAGGATGTATAATGATGTTCAGTACTGCATTACAAATTCTGTGCATGCTCTGCTTCAGTGCCAGAACGAATATTTTGAACTACTTTTTAAAAGCCAGTGCTCTTAATTTAACACAGTTTTTTGGGGAAAATTTCTTTTTAACATTCTACACTTCCTTGAACCGTAGTTGCAATCAATGTGACAACAGCTGTTGTATTCAGATGTTACGCAAGCATATTTTTTACTCATACTTAAACGTTAGCTGGCTGAATACTAAGTGGAATGTATTTCAGCATGCTTATCACTTCTGACCACCTCTACAGTGTTCACTGGCCATTCAAGGCACTTTTTCTACAACTGAGAATATTCTACTGATTCTGACGGGAATTATTCTGTGCCATCAGCATGAACGCTGCGTGTTGATGTCAGTGGAGTGCAGCGAAGTGTGGCAAAGACAGATGGCTATGTAATTCTCTTCACATTATGTTGAAATACACAGAGGAATTATATCTGAACTGAGCCATTCTAGACCTTTCTATGGATTTTCTTCTGCAGCAGCTGTACAGTTGGGGGTTTCTCTCAAGGGAACTCACTGTGTCACATGGACCTAAATTTCCATTAAATGCATTCATTTACACTCTACCAAATACTGCTGCCCATGCAATTCATGGAATTGGAACACATACATTCATTAGAAACACCTACACTGTACTTCCACTCTCTGGCCACTTCATTAGAAACACCTACACTGTACTTCCACTCTCTGGCCACTTTATTAGAAACACCTACACTGTAATTCCACTCACTGGCCACTTTATTAGAAACCACTCCTTGTATTTCCACTCACTGGCCACTTTATTAGAAACCACTCCTTGTATTTCCACTCACTGGCCACTTTATTAGAAACCACTCCTTGTATTTCCACTCACTAGCCACTATATTCGAAACACCAACCTTGTACTTCCACTCACTGGCCACTTTATTAGAGACACTAAGCTTGTACATCCGCTCACTGGCCGCTTCACTAGAGACACAGACCTTGTACTTCCACTGTGTCACTGTTAGGTTAAGAGTGGTCCAGCACCCAAAATATCCAGCCAAAAATGGCTGTAATGATCAGAAACTGGCCGCTGATGAAGTGCTAGAGGATGAGTTACATAAACTCTGTATCAACAAATGAGCTACAATTCCTAACTATACATCAGCAAGGTGTTTCTAATAAAGTGCATAAAGTGGCCAGTGAATGTCATTTGTTTATAGTTGTTTATATCTTTAAAACTGAAATGATACAAAACAAAACTGTTAAAAAAAGATTAACAAGGAGGGAAAGTTTGAGCCAGTCCATTACATTCTCAGCAAACACTGAATAAATCGCTGACAAATTCGGAAAGCAAGCCCATTAAGAAAACCCCTTCCTCGCTACATTAATAAACATGGCAATAGAGGAAGCGCTGATTGTAATACACGGAGAGCAAGTTAATGGTGGAAATGTAATGAAGAGTGACATTGATGCTGGGTTTCCTGTGTCTTAACAGACGAACATCTGAAAAATCATCTGAAAACAAGGCCTCGCCAGAGGTGACTGCGTTTAATAAACACAGAAACAGATTCATAGAGATTGTCATCATTTCAAATGCGATTGCCACTCTTATCCACAGGCTTTCTGAGTGAAACTGGGGCTAGTGCTGTTTGGTGGAGGTGCTATCAGTGATAAGCAAATACGCTTTCAAAAAAAATGTGTTTTTTCATTGCTCTTCTAAGAAAATCGAAGAAACCACATTTAAACACAGTGGGTTGTTTCAGCGAGCTGCATTTGGCTGTGGTGGGGGGTAGATCTGTTCTGACGTCAGAGGTGCAGGCCTTCTGTCAGTTACATGGAAACTCTAAAGTGACCAAGCATCTTTGGTCCTCTTTGTGAAAATGAAGTGGTAATTGGATAAATGCGGCAGCCTCTGTCAGAATCACACACGCCAGCTCTCTATATGGGTTCTCGAGGGCTTAGGAAATGGACAGAGGTCAAAGTTATAAAATGGAGGCAGGAAATCACCAATAACTAACCTGACAGCAGGGTTTAGCAGGGCTCACCAACAGTTAAATCCACTCAACACACAAGAGTGCACCCTCCTTTCCAGAGGAGCACAGGCAAAATAAGCTATCTGGCAAAATGCCACTGCTAGCTGATGGAACTGTTTTTCCTTGTACTGCATGTTATCTGCTCACATCTACAGTGCCCTCCACGAATACTGGCATCCCTGGTAAACATGAGCAAAGCAGGCTGCAAAAAACATTCCTTATGTTTTATCCTTCTAACTTTTCATTCAAAATCTTTACAAAAAAATAACATTTTTTGAAGTACAATAATTGAAAAAAGCCCTGCATCTTATCAAGAAACAAAAACATTTCCCAATCTGTGTGTGCCACAATTATTGGTACCCTTGCATTAAATACTTTGTGCAGCCTCCCTTTACAAACGTAACAGCTCTGAGTCTTCTCATATAAAGCTCACTGAGACTGGGGAACACATGTCTGCATATCTGAGACCATTCCTTCTTACAGAACCTCTCCAGGTCCTTTAGATTCTGAGGTCCACCCTGTGGACACTCCTCTTCAGCTCATCCCAGAGGATTTCTATGGGGTTTAGGTCAGGGGACATGGCAAAATCTCAAATATGTGGTCAGTGAACCATTTTTGTGGTGATTTTGAGGTGTGTTTTGGATCATTGTCCTTCTGGAAGATCCAAGCTATGACTCAGTTTAAGCTTCCTGGCTGAGACATTCAGGTTTTGACTTTATATATATGTATCTGAAAAAATTGATTCACCGCCATACTTCACAGTGGGGATGAGGTACTTTTCTGTGTGACTATCTTTGTGTCCATGCCAAACTCACCTCTGGTGTTTGTTGCCAAAACCCTCTATTTTGCTGTCATCCGACCATAGAAACATAGTCCCACTGAAGTTCCAAGTTCCTTCTGGCAAACAGTAAAAGCTTGAGTTTGTAGAGCCTTGACAGCAGGGATTTCTTCTGTCAACCCCACCCAGCCCACCCAAACAACTTGTGGTTATATAAGTGATGTTTGACTGCAGTTGGGAGCCGTTCTGACCCCAAGACTTGACTAATGTTTGCAAATCCCCATCTTTCTTTGTTTGTTGGGATCAGTTTGTTTGTTGGGACATACATCCTTTTCCCAGAAGATTCTTAACATCTCCAGTTGTTTCAAACTTCTTAATTATTGTCTTGATAGAAGAACTGCAGCTATGAGTGAGAACTGTACTGTTGATGAAGAGGACTATGCTTCTGGGGTAACGGGCAACATCAGCAGCTGCACTGAAAACGTTGTCCCTACAAGGCGCTGCAGAAAATACCCCAACCAGAAACCCTGGATAAACAGTGAAGTTCGGTCCATGCTACGTGTCCGCCATTCTGCATTTCTCTCAGGCAACACTGAAGATTACAAAAGGTCCAGATATGACCTGTGTAGATCTATCAGAGAGACAGTATAGGCTGAAGTTGGAAGGCTACTACACCACCGCAGACTCCTGGCACATGTGGCAAGGACTACAGCACATCACCCACTACCAACAGATGAGCAGGGCGGTCACAACCAGCCACACTACACTACCTGATGAGTTTTATGCTTGCTACCCTGGCTGACCAAGAGACATTATGGCCACACAGAACACATCACTCACATCCCCGGGCATGCACTCAGGGTTTGCTCATCAGAACTGGCTGACGTGTTTGTGGATGTGGATGTTTTGTGCCATCCTGCTTCAAGTCCACCACCATTGTACCTCTCCCAAAGAAAAGCATTGTGACCTGCCTAAATGACTATCACCCTGTTGCACCCACCCCAATCGTGATGAAGTGCTTTGAGAGAATAGTCATGACTCACATCCTGGAGACCATTCCAAACACAATAGACCCTCTTCAGTTTGCAGATGATGCAGTGAACACGGCCTTTCACACAGCCCTCACATGCCTGGAGGGCAAGGACACGTATGTCAGAATGCTCTTCATCGACTACAGCTCAGCATTTAACATGGTCATCCCACACAAACTCCCAGAAAAGCTCCTCACCCTCAGACTGACACCTGCCCTCTGTAACTGGGTGCTGAGCTTTCTATCAGATAGATCCCAGTCAGTCAGAGTCGGCAGCCGCACGTCCAGCACAAGAACAGTCAGCACAGGGGTCCCACAGGGCTGTGTGCTGAGCCCCCTTCTGTACACACTCTTCACTTATGACTGCGTGGCCTCCCAGAACAACACCAGCATCATCAAGTTTGCTGATGATCCTACAGTCGTTGGACTGATCACTGGTGGGGACGAGACAGCGTACAGGCCTGGTGTCATAGCAACTGATGATTGTTGATCCAAGGAGGAAGTGGGAGCTGCACACACCCCTGTTCATTGGTGAGACTAAGGTGGAGAGGGTGAAGACCTTCAAATTCCTCGGCATCCACATCAGTGAGGATCTCACCTGGTCACACAACACACACCTCATCATCAGGAAGTCCCAGCAGCGACTGTACTTTCTGAGAAGACTGAGGAAATTTGGCATGCCAGCCAAAATTCTCAGCACCTTCTATAGGAGCACGATCGAGAGCGTTCTTACCAGCTCCATCACGGTCTGGTATGGAAACTGCACTGCTCAGGACAGAAAGGCTCTCCAGTGTGTGATCAAAACTGCCCAGTCCATCTCAGGAGCAGCCTTCCGCTTACTACAGAACATTTATCACACCAGGGTCATCAGAAGGGCACAAAACATCATCAGGGACAGTACAGACCCCCAGCACAGACTCTTCACACTCTACCTTCAGGCAGATGTTACAGGAGTGTGAAGTCCAGGGCAACTAGACTGACCAACAGTTTCTATTCACAGGCCATCAGGCTGGTGAATACCTCACTCACTACCTCTTCCCTCAGCTGCTCTACATATTTGCATGTATGCAGGTGTAACTTTAATATTATTTCAACTTTGCACATACTGTACATTTTTACTTTTACTTTTTACTACTGTTTTTAGAGTTATTCTTATATTTTCTTTTTTTATTCTTTTAAGATTATATTTGGTGAATGGAGGAACAGCAAATTAAGAATTTCATTGTAAAGTGTAACTGCCTGTTCTGCTGTGCATATGACTTGAATCTTAAATTCTCTGGAGTGATGAAGCTCCACTGGGATAAGATGGATTGATACAGAAGTAATCATTCAACATCAATAACTCACCGACCTCACTAATGCTCTTGTGGCTTCAATCCTAGCATTGTCCCATCTTCTAGTGTAAAGCCTTCCCAGGGGACCATAGGCAGTTACTGCCCCTGCTAGAACAAAACAGCATAGTCCAGCATAGCTAGTCACTGGCAAAAGCAACACATGCTGTGCTTTGGATGCTTGTATGTTGGTCAGCAGCAAGAGGAGCTGATATGCTGATCACCACCCAATCCAGCATATGCCATGTTTTGGAGGCTGGTATGTTAATGAACCAGCACAATTATGCTGGGTGACTAGCTAAACTAGCACAAGACCAGCATAAACCTGGATAAATCAGCTTGGAATTCACGCTGATCCAAGCTTTTTTTTTCAGCAGGGGCAGCAAAGGGAGGACAACAAGTAAATGTTGGATAGGCAAGAGTCTACAAACATTTGGACATTGTAAGTCACTACATAACATCCAATAACACATTGATATAATATGAGGAAAAGATGGGCAACACACAGCAATATAAACCATCACAAACATGAACATACAGTATATCAGATAGTCATATACCAGTGACAGGCTAGTGCTGCATTCTGATTTGCAGCAAAATTATATTTTGACTTGTGTGCAGCTGTGGTTAGCCAAGGAGCTAACATGGCAGTTAGCAAGCTGGCTAATTCCCCTACCCCTAGCAGTAAAAACACAAAGGTTATCATAATTAAAGATGTGAAACTGATCAGTTGAACCTGATGTGAAGTATCACCCACGAAATGTATTCACCTAAATCACTCATCATGGCAAATACTGTTGTTATGAATGTATGGAATTTCAACCCTAGTGTGACCAGTCCTTAGCACTTACATACATGTTGAGCAAAATACAAACTGCCCATTTTAATGGAAAGTTTCTAAGTGTAACCTACCATCAGGAATTTCCATTAGAACACTCTTTTCCGAACAAGCCGAAGCTTCCTTTGTAGTGTATCATTAAGCTTCCTCAGCACAAAGCCATTATATCTTGAATGAATGAATGCTGGAATAGAAAATAACGAAAATACCATCATAGTGCTGTGGAGATATCTAATGATGGGGAAAGCACAAAGCATGGCTTTTGGATATAACAGATAATGTCTGAAAGGACTTAGGCAGCAATAAGTGAACAGAAGCACTAATGATGTTTACATTTACATTTACATTTACAGCATTTAGCAGACGCTCTTATCCAGAGCGACTTACAAGAAGTGCTTTGTCAATCTAGAGAAAGTATCTTTGCTAACGATGTTTCTGTAAAGCAGCAAGCACTGACCTCTTTCACAGGATTAGGCTTTGATCTTGGTAGGGGAGGCCTATGCATTATGGGTATAAGTCTTTTATATTCTTTATAATTTTGAAAAACCAATATTGTATATAATGGCCATTTTGACTGGATATGAAATAAATGAAGGGTGGTCTATGGCCTTTGCACAGTACCGTGTAGGTTTTTTGAACAAACTTTTCCAAACAAAACTGAATACTAAAATTTCATAGAACGTATTTCTCGTAACTCAACAGCGCAGACTCTAAACTTTCAAGTATTAGCACATTTTTGTGTGACCAAGATATTTTTGTCTTTTTTTGCAGAAAAAAGTTTCATCCTTAGCTAGCCAAACAAACATTGGTCCTAAACAGTTTTTTGTGAAGTCAGGATGCCAAACGCTTTGTAAATGATCACTCTGTATGAGTTAAGTGTGGTTTACTGCTCCCCTTGTTTGTCATTGCTAGTCACGTAGCCTATAGCTAGATGACTAGCAAGTCAGCAGAGGATGTATGATAGATACAATAGACTATGTTAATTACCTGAAGAAGGGAAACATGATTGAGGTGGGGCACAAATATGGGGTCACAGAAAATGGAGTCGTCTGGGAAATATAGGACACTATAAAGCCAAAACCTCAGCAGTGCAGACTGCATCAGCTGCTCAGGATTCTCAAATAGACTTGCCCATGCATACGGTTATCTATTAAGAGAACATTTCATGGACAACACATGGCAAAAAATACATTATTATAGCTCAAAACAGCCATAGAATTAGTTACTACATTAGCCTTGTAGCAAATTTCAGACACCAAACGCATCTTGGCTGTTCAACTACATTTGGGGACAGACCATTGCTTCATGACTGGGTTTCCCTGCCAGAAATACACAGCATGTACCAGCAAAACCAGCACATGTTGTGTTTTGGATGCTGGTATTTTGGTCATTTGAATTATGTTCTTTACAGCAGGGTTGAGATAGTGAAGGCTACCCTTTGATCCATAGCGGAGCACTCAGGCTGGCAGAGCATGGGCAAACTGTTTGAATACTCTGCGTTTACTTTCCACAAATATGATGCTAATAGTGTAGGACAGCTAAATCACAGAGAGAAAGATGCAGCCCCAGGCGTTTACCCCAGTCTGAGTGAATTCCCATATCGGCTGGCAGCTAACTGGATCGTGGCCAGATTACTCAGCATGCAGTGAAGCTGGCAAACTTAGCCAGCCAGAACTATATTTATCTCACTCTGGGAACAGTTTATGACTTATTATCACAATCGAGCAAATTAAAAAAGCAGCCTTGCACTAGAAATAAGGAAATCTATACAGCCTAGAGGCAAAAAGACACATTAAAGGGATAGTTCAAAACTAAAATATTTTTCCATTCACTGGTCCTGTTTACCTTCTATATCTGGTCTTTAGGGATGGCTTAATAACTCTTCTCCAAAGCAAACAGATGAAAAATTTTAAAAGTTTAGTGGGGTGAATAAGCCATTTATGTTGTGTTGTGTTTAAAAGAAAAGAAAGCATGTTGCTGTCAGTTTCTAGCTTTCATGCAATTATCTATTAATTTGTGCGCACAATGAATTTGTAAGGTAACTTGGAACGACCAGCCAATACTGTTTTTCGGCCTTGTCCCTTGCGTACAGAGATTTCCCTGCATTCTTTGCATTGTTTAATGATACTATGTATCGTAGATGATTAAATCCCCAGGTTCTTAGCAATTGTATGTTAAGAAATGTCATTCTTGAGCTGTTGCACTATTTGCCTGCCCATCTTTCACTGAGTGGTGAACACCTCCTCACCTTTACTTCTGAAAGACCCAGCCTCTCTGGGATGCTCTTTTTACAACCAGTCCTGTAACTGACCTGTTGCCAATTAACCTAATTAATTGTGAGATGTTCCACCTGGTGTGTTTTTTTTAGCATTACACCACTTTACCAGTCCTTTGTTGTCCTGTCCCAACTTTTTTGAAACATATTGCTGGCACCAAATTAAAAATGGGCATATCTTTTTCAAAAAGCAATAAAATTTGTCACCATCAACATTTGATATGTAGTCTTTGTACTATTGTCAATTAAATGTAGGTTTATATGATTTGCACATCATTGCATTCTGTTTTATGTATTTACGTTTTTCACAGCATCTCAACTGTTGATGCTACACATTGTTCTTGCATTTGCAATCCATTATAAGTCAGCATCTAATGTATGTGTGGATTTATGTAGCACAGTCACAACTAATTTGAAAGGTAACTCTAAAGTTTTTTTTTTTTTGAGAGGCTAGAATGGAGGATTTATAGGTCTCTAAACTGATCTCAGACTCTTGCTGTGTTATCAAGAGCACATGTTTTGGATTAGAATGTCTCAGGCAATAAGGGCAAGGCTTGAAGGTAACGGCCCACAGATCTGCTGGCTTTGTTCATTCAGTGATTATGCTGCAAATGAGAGGATTGCTACTACTTTTAATAACAGATCATTAAACAGATTGTGGGAATTGAATCCTGACATGACAAGCTTTCTAACAGGATATTGCATCTTTCTTATTGCTGGACGATTTAAAGCATTAAACCGATGTATAAAAAAGACCTGTTGGCCTTTATTGTGTTTCATTCAAAAAGCAGGCCAGACAGAAATGTACACGTTCTCTCAGTCACTTCTTTTAAATGTCAGTGATCCATTTGCTTTAAGAGAGCCGGAAACAGCACATTTCACCATTTTCCCCACATCTTCCGCTCGAATAGCGCTCCTACAGGACTGTCTGCAATAACATCACTTGTTATGACGGCAGCTTTAATAGGTGGGGTTAAGTTGCTGCAGGATGACTGGGGAGAACTCATTTGGTTAAAACTAAGCAAATGATTGAAACAAAAGTGTATTATTATTATTACATCTTTTTAACAGACAAATCCCATTTACTGTGAAAACAATATAAAATTCCAAAGAGTTCATATATACCTTGTTTCAAAATCATGTTGTTGTAGCTGTTGTTACTGAAACCGCATGATTAACATCATATATAAACATTGTTTAAAATCCAAGATGTACCATTCACTTGTCATTCCAAACATGTCAATTAAGCAGCCAAAACAGCAATTTTGAGTGCCACAAAAGCTTACACATTACTCCAGGTATTCAGCCTCCAGCAGGTTAGCCATACATATACACATTGAAGTTATAAGGGATGTTTCAGACCTGCTTTTTTTGAGGGGCCAATCAGAAGAGAAGCTGTATATAATGTATATAAGTCTTAAATGCACAGCCTGATGTAAAGGGATAAAGAAAGGCTGGCAAATGTTCATGTAAAAATGAATTATGTTTTTTGTTATAAACCCACATGAGGTCACAATTGACCCTCAGGGCAAAATAAAGCATATGGGCCATATAGGCTGGCTCTTCTGCACAGAGAACCTGTATGCACCTCTGCTCTGCTTTTAAACACATTTTGGGCGGCCATGGACAAATTCTCTTACATTCATGTGTGGGAATGTTCCTGTGCAAAGAGAAATGGCCATCAGGGAGCTGCAAAGAGGTGCACAGCTGATGCACAGCAACAATGCTGTCATGAGGGTTTAGGAATTAGTCTCAACTGAGTTACAGTGGATTTAATACAAGCTTATGAAAAAGTGATGAAACCTTCTGAAAATGTCCCTTGAAAAAAAGTAAGAGTTTTGTGGAAACGGTAAGACGTTGTCAATAAACCTATAGTGTAGATTTAGATCTCTAGAGCCTGTAAAAACATGCCTTCATGTGAACAAAGCAATGAATTTTTATTATTTTTTTTAAATATGCTTTATTTCAATTGCACAACACATAGAGACACCTGTACAAATCAAAATATCCAGCTCTTCTGGGTAAAATGCCTTGTAACTTTATCCAAAAAACCTTGAAAATGCAAGATCATTCACCACAAAGGACCACACAAGAATTATTCTTTTTAAAAAACAGAACTAAAAAATACTACACAAGACTTCACAAACAAAAAAAATCCAATTATATAGAGAACATTCCTAAGCTTGGACACATTTGACAATTTATGATTTTTAATCATTTTATTACAGTGCCTAAAAACTATTACACATGTAAGCAAATAGACATTTTGTTTTATTGAACTAAACCAATACATAAAATAACAAGCTTGCCTTTACACCTAACAGAAACACTGTCAAATATATGAGCATTTTCACTGTGAAGGCATGAAAACAAAGTGTATTGAGTGTATTTAAATATAGATTTATTTATATTTTGCACATTGTCATCTTCAAAAGACTTAACATTTAGACACTAGACAACGATATAGGCACTATTACAACCTAGTGACTGCCATGGTTAGTTACAGTCTGCTCCACCAGCGCAAAAACTGAACATGCGTTTTTAAAGGGCCAACGATCAAATCTACACAATTTTCATTTTAGTCCAAATGTAATCAATTAGCCAGGAATATTCGGCTTTTGAAGTTTTTTCGTTTTCACTGGAGCTATGAGGCTAATGCAGCTAACAAGTAACGAATACCAGAACCTGAGGTCAAAAACGGGAACTGAACTTTTTCCATTGGCCATTGGTTCGGGTGAAAATATCACTTAGCACTATAACATGACCACTGAGTGCCCCATCTAAACTAGCATGCTATAGTAAAGTGTTGATTGCTACTTTTTGAATTATTGAATTAAGTTCATCTTGGAGGTCCAGACATGTTTCTTCCCACCCTAATAAGTCTGCGCACATTTAGCTAAACATTTCTCAGGCTGTCCCCATAGATCACAGGGCTCTGAGACTATAACAGAGTTCACTAAGATGGCATAGGCTAATTAGAAAGCTAACGATAATGTTAAGTGCACCTTAATAAACTTGCATGACATAGTAAAGTGTTGATTGCTAGGTTTAGAATTATTATTGAAGTTAATCTTGGAGGGCTAGACATGTTTATTCCCACCCTAATAAGTTATAACAATACTTTAGCCGTGCAACATACTGTCCAAGGTAATAGTATATCAGAGAGTGTCAGAAACTCCATAAACAAGCAAGTCAAAGCAGTTTGAGGCAAGTATGTGGTGAATTAGATGGGCAGTTTGCACAGTATCAATGGCTACAGACTTCCAATGCTTAGCTTCATTATCCTTGTAGCTCCCGACTCGGAACATGTCTCGGCTGATGAACTACATTTGGGTTAAAGGGGGGAATTGTGCAGATTTGATCGAGGTACCCCTTTAAATTGCCCATGTTTCAGTGGTGGCTCACTGGAAAAAGTAGCAAGTCTGCACAAGGTATGATGTATCTCTTCTGATAAAGTCATGACCAGAAGGCAGACTGTGCGACACCAGACTGATCCATGGCCGCGGAGTGGATTATAACTTAGCCAAAGAGCCCCTAGGCTAGCAGAAATGCCAGGACATGGGTGCTCAACTTGACCCATTGAAGGCCACGACGTCAACAGGTATTTATCCCTGCGATGCTCAGCGCTGCTCCATTCTGCTAATGAGCTGACCTCCTTCACCTCTGCAAAACTAGCAAAAGCAGGTGTTGCCGCACTTGCAGACATTTTCAGCTTTCGACAGATCAACTTAAATGCCCAGCTAGCTCAGCACCAGAAAGCAAGCCTGCGTGACGCCGTACAGATCAGGCCACCCTTTCATCTCTAACAATCAAAGACCAAGCACGAATTTAAAAAACAAAGGCTGAATACATGAATATATCACTGACTTCCACGATTACAGGGCAAATACGGCTCTTTAAACAGCCACGCCGAACAGCTGCTAGCAGAACTAGGAAAAAACGCTCACATTAAAGGAATACTCCGACACTTTCAAACTATTCCCAAGTCTGTAGTGTACAGTTGATTATCATGGACAATAATTTCAACAAGTTTCACTGTTCACTGTACCATTGGGTAGTGGCTTTGTTTGCCATGTTGCACATATTTAAAAGGCCCACATCATAGAAAGCCATGATGAAGTCCAAAACTCACATATACCCACCTATTCAGCCTACAGTAGTATCAATTGTGTGTTTCAGCACGGACTGCATGGACAGCCAATCAGAGCATAGCTCATTTACATTTGTAAAAATGACTATATAAGAATTCTGACTGTCACACAGACATCATAAGTAGGCTTTAGGGGAAACAAACACAGAAACGAGTGGGACATTGGCCTACTCTTCATTCTTAGGATTCAGCAGCTGCCCATTGGCTTGTATTAAAAGTCAGTTTTCTGTTCTTTTCTAAGTGCAGATATTCACGTTGAGATTATCTTGCATGGTAATGAACTGTACGAAACACATAGAGATCAGGATATAAAGGCTGGAATATCTCTTTACAAATATGATTACTATTTATTTCTTAGAAAAGTCTTATATAGTGTCCAATATATATAAGATATATATATAAGAACCCACAAAAACATGAAAACATTGGCACACAACACACACATGCCTCCAACATTGTGTACATTCATGGACAATACTTTCAAAATGTCTTAACATTCAGTCTGTATGCTTTACTGTTTTATTTACAGGGAAAAAAGTGCTTCATCTCCGAAAAGCAACAACAGAAATGAGATTGACCAGTAAATTAAATCTAATCCATTATAGTTACCAAAAAGTAATCTACTACCCTTGAGGAATATACCATTACTTTTCCTTTGGATTACATTCAAACGCTTTTAGAGGAATTAAAAGCAGAACGTAGCGGGAATTTTCAAGCAGCATGCCTTTGGAGAACCATAAACGAAGGAGAATGGGGGAAAAGACAAAGTGTATTACAGTTAACTCCAGTAGAAAGACATTCAATGAGTAGAAATAATACCGATTTAAGCAGTTAATTGGTCGTCTGCAGAACAATACAAGGAAAGTAAAGACTGTGAGGTCTATAAAGACTTGAAATGGCAAGTTAAATGCCAAGCAGTTCATCTTGCTAGCTGTAGTCATATCAATGGCACTGAAATGAGTCTGTATACATGTAAGAAATAACAAAAAGCTCTATTTACATTGTTGCATGGACAGTATAGACTGATTCTACGAACACTTACTGTACATTTAAACTCTTTTCAATGCAAAAATACATGTATTATCTTAAGAGATATGCATTCAGCTGACATTTGTCAGTTGTGTTTGTATAAGTGTGTACATGTATATAGTACGTACATGTCGTCGCTGTCCAAAGAAAAACGTGCATCTACAAAATAGTAACGTTACGGGAAAAGGTAAAACATTCCTAACTATTGTGTATAAATACTTTTTTTTCTAAGTGATTTTGGAGCGTTCCTATTGGTCCTTTGTGTTCAAAAGATATAGAAAAATAAAAATGGACAAAACTGTAGACTGGACAGCAACGATATGCAGTAGTGTATGTGTGTGCATGTGTATAAGCAGAGTACGGCAGAGTACTCTGCAAAAGATAGAGAGCCTTCTCATACTATCTGTCCACTCCAAACTTAAGCACAATTCATTCATTTTCAGTGTCAGGAAATAAACAGATGATTACACAGTAACCTCAACAATTAAATAAAATGTCAAACCTTTCAGCATTTAGTGTGTCCAACCTTTACCTTCATTACAGCTTCCTTTCTTTTCAGGAGACTTGCTATTAGTTTTTCAAAGAAACCTTCAGTCTTAGAATTTGGTTGTATTTCGTCTCACAATCCAAGTTACCCCCAAACTTAACATTTCATGTCTAGTCAAAATGGCCATTAAGTATATACTTTAAAAAAAGATGGTTCTTTGAGGGTTCTTTGGTAAAGAAAATGCTTCTATGTAGAATCATGAGCACTCAGAGAACCCTTTGCATGATTAAATGGTCCTTTGCACCATAAAAAAGTTCTTCAGACTGATGGAGAATGTTCAGTAGATGGTTCTATTTTGCACCTTTTAGAAAAGGGCTCTATATAGCACCCAATAGGGTTCTGCCGTTGTTACAAGCTTAAATCTTAACAGTAGAAGAACCCTTTTTGGTGCTGTGTAGAACCATATTCAACACATTATCCATCAGTCAAAACCTTTTCACAAGGAACCTGTTAAGCACACAAAAAGTGTCCATAGAACCACTTTCTTTACTAAAGAATGCTTAAAGAACCATCTTTTTCAAGAGTGTGCAGTTCGTTTTTCAGGAGATATTACAGTTATTATATAATCCACTTGCACAAAGAATGAAAAAGTCAAAGAAAAACGAGTGAAAAAAACAGGAGCCACAGAGAAAATGAGACTCCTAACAACTACCTGAAAGACCCGGTAGACACCAAAACTGTCACCATCAAATAACCAGCACCTCAAGCTTTCATCTTTGAGAGAGAGGAGAAAATCAAGCTCCACTCGTGATTCAGATCTGACAAAAATCCACAGGTCTTTCTGTCCATCCTTCCACTGTGAGAAGACGACTCAATACTATGAGTCGGAAAGGATGTGTAGCTGTCGCGATGCCCAGACTGAGAAAAGGAAATGGTCAAAAACTGCATGATGTTGTTGTAGATCAAATAAAGCAGCTGCTGATGTTCTCAGAACAATGAACTGTCCAGACCCCAACATCACTGAACGTGTTTGGGATTGCGGCGTGAACCTCAGAGGTGTGGAAAAACAGCTTTCTTTGAGGAGCTGAATGCAAGTCTTATGAAAAGAATAGAAGCTCCAGTAATGGTAAAGAGCGTGACACCTTAAATACTGGGAAAATGTAATATTTAGCTGTCGAGGCTTCTGAGAAATCATCAGTTAAACATATGTTGGAAATTCAATTATGTGCTTAATGGCTGTTTTTAGTCAACATTAGATAAATGAAGGGTGGTTATGTGTGTGCTATCTCCGGTGGCCACAGGTGGACATCATTCACCTGGAAAAAAATCCATTACACTTGAATTTGCCCTGCAGTAGGATGAAAGCAAAGTAGGATGTTTTCTTCCAGTTCCAAGGCCTCATCCACCTCCTCAGGCTTAACTAATCTATTCCTAGGGCTATGAGAATGAACACTCCTTTGCTTGCATTCGTTACCACTGGATGTTCCGCTCAATGCGTAATCGCATCCGCACGGGCCTCATAAAGGGGTGAAGAAATGTGTGTTTGGTCTTTTAACATGCAAGCGCCTCATACAGCAGCAGAGAAGGGTCTGTAAGATGCTTTCTTGTGGGGATGCACGCTTATGTGTGGGGGCATGCCAGCAGGGGCACACTTTTATTCACAGCCCCCACTACTGCAAAACAAGCTTGGACTTGTGCCTTTGGATGCTCTGTAATGTGCAACATGCATTCTAGCAAAATGAAGCAAGTAAACAGCTATAACTTTCATCAATTCATTATTTCTGAAGTTGCATTTATTGCTGGTGATAGCAAAAGCATTGTAACTTCAACTGTATTTGCAAGCACTAAGATATTTTATTATGATTTGAATATGACCAAATGCCATATTCATTTTTTTGCCCGTAAACTGGACATACATGATTCGTTATGTACCTATTTTTATTTATTTATTTATTTAATTCAGTCGCTGAGGTGTAAGCAAAGTCCCGCAGTGCGGTTTGGTATGAAGTGTTTTATTGTTGAGAAAACTGCAGTCTCAAATTTCTTTACAGTGGTGGTGATAGGAACCAGGAGTCACAATGTCTAGCTGTTTTATGTCCGATCCAAACCAACAAGTGATCCAAACAACAAGTGAGCTGTTAATTTTCAAAGAGTGGAACTTCTGAAGAAAAAAAAAAAGTACCTCTCCACCATGAAGCACTTTTATGTAACAGCTTCCATATGGGGTAGATGTTAGAGACACTACATGCTTCAGATGTCTGGTTCCTATCACCAGCACTGTAAAGAAATTTGAGACTGCAGTTTTCTCTAAAAGGCACTTTTCACATCAAACCACTCCAAATGACTTTGGTTACACAGTAATGATTTAATTATGTACAGATTTTGACAAACCAATGAAATTCCTTTTTAATTTGAATTGTAGAGCCAAACAATACAACAGTAATACCTCTAGACGTCTAAGGACTGACCTGCTGTTTAGGAGAAACTTCTTTTAAACACTTTGGTGACTTGAAGTAAAAAGGCTTGTGGAAAAAGGAGAAAAGTGCTATTTTTTTCCCGATGCAGTACGACCATAACTTGACAGTTCAAATAGTCCAGCTGCCTCTTGTGAGCTATGGCTAAATAGGGCGATATCACAGAAGCGCACGGAAAAAAAAAATCCCTGGAGCGACCTTTCCTCTTCGTTTGCTGCCAGTTGAAGTTCACTTCTGAAGGTATACACCTCGAGCCAAATGTCACATGGCAACAGTGGAAACAGGCAGATCAGTTTAAAGGTTTTCCGACCTTGCATGAACCAATACTTTCCACATGTACGCAAAACCAGAGGCTAGATTAACTGATTTTGTTTAATGCATTCTGAACTCTTTGTAAAGAAAAGCTAGCATCAATTGTGGAAGTCCTTTTGTTTTGGATGCTTGGAAATCCATTATGTGGATATCGGTGTTGGTGGGGATGTGTTTATTGTGTCTGTCTTTTTGCTGAAGGGAATTATGTCCCTCCTGCCTCTCTCCACCAGCTCCATCAATTGCAGAATGGGTTCCACCTGCAAGACGAGATGCTCGCTGCTATGCTAGCTTGTTATTTAGACTCATTATATATTATATTACTCATTTTACTCTCAGTAGAAGTTGTTTCCAATTCAAGAATCACATCCAAGCATAAAATGAAATTACCAAATTCACCAATGTGTGACTTCAGAAAGTACTGGAAAACCAGTGCTTTGGGGTGTATATTAAATACTAATCCTAAGCGAACATCCTTTGACAGTGTTTCAGTGTAGTTTAGTCTAGTTCTTTGGGGTGCCATCTATAGAAAACTGGCCTAAGATAACCAGCTTAAAATAGGGACAGTTGTAGATAGGTGCCTCCTGGCAAGCACATGACTGAACAACTATAGCAACATTTGATTTTCACAGTTCTTCACAGTCGAAACATGTTCCACTCATGATATGATGACAACTTGCTAAATAACGTGTATTACAGTGCTTTATAGTGCTTTTTAGCTTTTTTTCGCCCAAATCCATTGCAACAGATAAGCCCCGTCTCTCTTAATCTTCATATGAGATGCGCAATGAAATGGAAAAAGAAGCAAAATGTCCCTTCCGAGTCCACCCCAAAACTGCAGCATTGCTGGGCTTCCTTCTCTATTGATGTTCTGCGGTGTGGAAAAAGTCTTCAGCAGAACTCCTCCTGAGGGTCACTGGGTGTGTAAGTGGCTGCTCTGCTCTTGATAGAATGAGAGCAGCCATTGTGGTGGTGGTTGAGTAGGCTTTT
This sequence comes from Pygocentrus nattereri, assembly GCF_015220715.1. Lineage (NCBI taxonomy): Eukaryota > Metazoa > Chordata > Actinopteri > Characiformes > Serrasalmidae > Pygocentrus > Pygocentrus nattereri. The sequence goes on along the minus strand of NC_051232.1, from coordinate 27,087,435 downwards.
TCGGGCCGGGTTGGTAGATGGCTCACTGGGGTCACACACAGCTACTACAGTGGTTTCCATGCGGGACAACGTGTACATGCTGTTTTGCCGGGCCACCTGCAGACGTGTAGCCCTCAGCTCCAGCTCATCATAGCTGGACAACCGCACGAAGGGGCACCAGCGGAAAGCTCGTTTGAAACCGGCCCGAAACCTTTGGTGAAGAAGGACCAAAACAAAAGAATGTGGGGTTGAGCGTCCAGTTCTGCCAAATTTTTTCATTTTCTTGACATCCATCCAGATGCATTTTAAAGCTAAGTTATACAGAAATTGCTTTGGTCAAACTTCTCAATGCACATGTCTGAGAAAATCCAGAATCTGTTCAAAAGGAACTAATTAATTATAATGTTAAGATGCCAGTGCCAGCCTGAACAAGCCAAAAAGATATATCTTACTCCTGAAAATGTCCTGTAGCTATAATTTCTTCATTGGTTTCATGCAAGAACCACCACAACTTGCATGAATGTCTAGGTTTTTCATTACCTTTAGTGTATTTCTTCAATTTTTTGGCGTTGTCTACCAACTTTTCATAGGCATTTCTTCATTTTACAATACAACATTTGGTAAACAACTATTATCAAGCCAGACCAAGAAGCCTAGTAGCCTAATGTCTCTTGATCTTCTTATAAACATATAAATATTTTCAACATATTGCATTAAATACCATTTTTCCAACCCTGATGCTGGACATATACTTTCCTGTGAATTCTAGTTCCAACCACACTTAGCTCCAGCTTTCCAGTTCCCTGTTTGGCTAGATCGGATGCATTAGAGGGTGGGCGGTTTACTAGATATTAGATGGTTTGTGATCATTGCTTTAGGATCATACTGGTCATGTCATTTGTGCTAGCATCATCAGGCTAACCCACAAAAATTCCAAACCTTCTAGCAGCTACAAGTTGAAACAAAGTATTTGCATGCATGTGTAATAAAACTTTAGGCCTGTAAAAAACTTTAGGGCGCTGGACATTTGTTTGGTTAAATCTTTTATTTTTCTAATTTATGAATATAATTCTCTTTGCAAAACGTTTTTTGTGTCACAGCATATCGCTGCTGTTGGAACAATACCTTGTTTCTCCATTTGTATTGTTTTTCAGTTTTTGATATAATTTGAAAATGCCTTCTGCTCTTTATATTGTGTGTAATTTTCATGATGAATGGAACAAAAGAAACAGCCCAAAACTACTCGGAAAAACATCTGGTTCCATTGACTTACATTAAAAGCAAAGTAAGTTTTTTCCTTCTCCTGTAAAATGATCATTTTGGAGATACAAGGCATACTCTTATGTTAAATGTGAAATCTGGATTAATTTTACATGTTGTTATTTGCATAGTACTTAAAAAAGTAGTTTTAATTGATGTTAATACATTAGACAAAGTATAATATTTGATCCACGTTAACATTACTAATTTAAGAGTATGAAGAACTTATAATAGTAGAGTGTACTGCTAGCTCAATAGAAACCCTTCATAATCACCTGGCTGTTTGTAGCTCACTAAAAGTGAGAAAGTAACTACAACTCACATATAAAGTCACTTAGGCTTGGCCCTGTTAAGACATTTTACCTATATGTTTGAGGGAATAATGTTCATATTGCATAGAAATATCTCAGGGCCATTCGCTACTGTGTGATCTATTTCAGCATCTCTTTGAATAAGCCCTTGAAGTAGCAACGACTCCTCTGGGAGAACATATCAAGTGATCAAAGAGGCTTCACTAAGACCACCTTTTAGCCAGAATGAAGGAGTAGAGTACTCTGGGTTGCCATGACAAAAGCCCATGCGGTTTTAGATCTTTTGTTTCATCCTAGTGGGATAAGTATTCTCAGGCTTCAAGGAGCAAAAAAAGAGTTTGATTGGTTTGAAATACACCGTGTTTCAGCGACACGTCAGTATGTTCTCTAAAAGCTTATCAAGGAATGAGAACAGTGTTTGTGAGCTTTACCTGCTGTTGAGGCAGCAGTAGATGATGGGGTTGTACATGGTGGAGCTCATGGCAAGCCACATGACTGAGAGATAGACCTGCTGGATGGACTTCTTCTTCACCAGCTGCTTGTTGAGGCCCGTGACCAGGAAGTACACGTGGTACGGCAACCAGCAGATGGCAAAGGTCACGACCACTATGATCATCATCTTCACCACCTGGAGGGAAGAGAAAGAGCGAAGCCTTATTATTTTGTGGGAAGACGTGACATTTGTTGCAGTGAAATGATGCAAGCCTGAAAGAATGTGACTCAAACACACACACACACACACACACACACACACACACATTTACACAGCGGTCATCGGGTGGAAGGCAGGATACACCCTGGACAGGTCACCAGTCCATCGCAGGGCAGACAGACACATTCACACACACTCACAGCATGTCCATTTGGCCAAAATGCATGTCTATGGAGGAAACTGGAGAACCCGGAGGAAACCCACGCAGACACGGGGAGAACATGCAAACTCCACACAGAGAGGATCCCGGTCACCCGGCTGGGGAATCGAACCCAGGCTGACAGAACTGGAGCTCCAAAAATGAAATGATTGCAGAGAAAGAGAACAAGGAAAAAATGGAACTCCAGTCTTGCTTAAGATCAGAAAAAAAGCTACAGGTGTTCCGGTCCTTCCGGTTGTATTCTGGTTGTATTCTCACACTGTGAGAATACAACTTGACAACTCTTGAAACACAAACAGGGTGGCAAATTATCCCCTCCAATAAGTGCTGTTGTATTATATGAAAGAGAACCTGACTTGTATTCTATGACAGAAGAACAATAAATTATACTGGGTGATATAAAGCCAGTTTTATTGTAGATATTCTTTCTGTAAGTGGAACAAGCAGTAGCCTCAGGCCTCAGTTCCACCACAAGTATGTATTTGGTGGGTAGTCAGCCCCCAAGTATGATGCTGCTTGAGCCTCTAAATGAACAAAATTATATTCTTCATTTTATATCCAACTAATCTGTAGAAAGCAGTAATACATTTTATGGGTCCAGGCTGGTGAACAGAGCTGTAGATGATTCCATCACATCAGTATGATGATCAAATCTCAAAGCAGATGACTTGACATGAAATTTGTATAAATTGAATATCTCAACAATATATTATGCATCATTTAATGACTTTGTTGTTTTCCCAGAACAGTTAACAATATTTCAAGCCACACCAAACCTTTATAATGGTAGAATAGTCTCTGCACAGCAGTTCTTTTTTCCTGCAGGTTTTTCAACTGCTTTAGTCAGAAAGACACTTGATGACTCCAATTCTTTCCACCAGGGAAAGAAGTCTCTGAATATGAGTTCCAGGCTCACTCGGCATGGCTGTCCAATATCTCTCTAATCATTGCATGTCATTTCACAATGCAAACACTGCCTGCACTTTGGGATCCCTGATAATATAACCATCAAATGTCAGACATCTCAGGAGGATGGAGCCGCCAACTTCTGAGAATCGTTTACCTTAGCAGTTGTTAGTGAACTAGACAACAGACAAAGATCTAACCATTTGACCATTGTTGTTAAAATAGGTCCAACGATGCAACAAAAATGGTAAAACCAGTTAGCAGTGTACATTTTTGTGAGTAACATTTTGCAAGATAAATTACATTTATTAGAACAGAATTCACAACAATATAAACTTTCCCCAAAAGCATCCACCAGTTTGTGAGGGAGGTGATTAGTCTCACTGAAAATGTAGTATTTACTTAAACAGTGCACGGCTACTGCAAGTACTGTCAGTTCCACAACCTGCTGCTTTGGCTGTGTTTACCTCAGAATACGTAGTGCTTGCTACAACAGCACTTAAGTACAGACAAAAATCCCACTAATAAAGCTCCAGTATTGCTTTGAAATGTATTATTTTCTATTATGATTAACACACAGCTATTTGGATGTCAAACAGATATTGATGTATATATGTGTACAGCTCAGAATTCATCCCACTATTTTTGTCAGCAGTCACATTATCAATGAAGAGAATGAGGTAGAATGAGTTCACTAAAACACACCTAACACTACCTCCACCATGCTTTTCTTCTTCCCATTATTTTGGAACAAGTTGATAAGATGTTCCAGAACTGTACAGGCTTTTTTAGGTATGTTTTTAGCAAACTTTAATCTAGTCTTCCAGGTTCTGAGGTTTTCTACTGGTTTAAACTTACTGTGTTTATTTTTCTTGTCTTGATTATTGACTTTTGATACTGACAAATATGCCTAGGTCTTTGAAGGTATTCTTAATCTGGCCAACTGTTGTAAAGCGGTTTTCTTCACCAGGGATAATATCTTCGGATTTGTCCAACTGAATGGTTTTACTGTCTTTCTGATGGGTTTCATCCCTTTCTTTCTGCACGTTGAGCTCATAATCATTATTTCATTTCCAACATGCTGTGGTAGACCACTAAAATAAAAACAACTTGCATAATAACGTACGTTATATACAATAAATACGTTATATAACAACATATCCAAATATTAATGGACTTGACTGTATCTCTAATGTGTGGGAAATCACTGATTTCTGAGGACTCTCAACTGCAAAAACACATGAAACATAACACTAAGGTTTAGCATGAAGATGTCATGCTATATAACACACATAATGTCTTTGTGAAAAGAACAGGAGAAACCTACAACACAGCTAAGACTGACAATGAAATTTGACAATTAAGGGACAAGCAACTGAAAAGTTCACCACAAAAATGAAAATCAGAGCAGCAAAAATGGTAAAATCAACTAATGCATGAATGAACTGCCACCACACACTAACCCACTTCCTTTCTAAGCTGAAGTTATTGTTCAGGCTTATTTCTGAGCCTTGCTTTATATTGCTGGTGCACAATTGCATGGGCCTGTAAAATGGAGAAAATGACATGACAGGCTTATGAAAATGACTGAGCTCATAAATTTTCATCTGAAAAACTGCTGAGGAAATGGCAGCAGAGCCCCAAGACAGTGGAATTCGTAAATGACAAATATGACTAAACACATAAACAGACTATAATGAATTGATTTCTTGGACATGAAATGAGCCTGGACTGAATCGTGACATCAATGATGCTTTGTGAGTGAAAAAGCCTCATGTTACTATTGTGCCTTACAATGCCCTGCATGTATTTCTTTACCATGTTTACCATGAATGAATTTAAAAATGAATGTTTTAAGCCAAAGTCTTTCCTAAAACTACTGTAAAACAATGTCTCAGGCACAAAGCAGCATATTTATAACCACTTGAAGTTTTCTATGCTGTAGGTCTTGAAGGCATAGAATGCTTGAGGTGTCTGGTTTCTATAACCATCACTGAACAATTATGACTTGGTAAGTTTCTCACCAAACCACTTAGAAATCCTGAAAAATTGGTGGAATCCTCATTTAATTTCCACATACTGAAATGGTATGGGCCCTTTATAAATAATTTTCCTGTCTGATTATTGCAATTACGAGTAATATTCTAAAGATGCTACTAGGATGTGGGTTATTTGGTGATTGTAATAAAGCCTCATGCATGTAATGTTCCCTAGCTGCTGTTTACAAGCCCCCAATATGAAACTCTGTCTGTGCCACTTGTATAAACCCATAAACCAGCACTGGGTGTTTGAACATTAAGCCACCACCGAGCTCTACTGCAGTGGCCAATGTCTATATCTGGCAATTGAGCCTAAACAAACACATTAGCTGGAGTACAATTTCCCTCCCTTCTGACTTTCACCACGTTTTCAGCAAACACAGTGTGTCTAGAAGTGAGCTGAGAGATTAAAGCATGGGCAGGAAAAGGAAGGAAGATGGAGAGAGTGAAAGAGAAGATGAATGACCGTCTGGATGAAAGAAGGAATGAAGGAGTGTGAAAAAGAAATTTCGGAATCAATAGCGATAGTGAAAGACTCTGACAGAGAGGGAAGGGAGAATACAGAATAACAGGAATACAAAAGGAAGAAGGATTGGAGGGTAGTAGAAAAGAAGAATCTCCTACACGTGGTTCTAAGAAGATGGAAAAGAAAAAGGCTTAAAAAAAAGTGAATGGATGATTGCCTGGCAGGCTGAATGAAAGAACACATGAATGAGACATTGAAAGAAATTTCTGGATAACAAAAAGTACTATTTGTTGAGGGGATGAATTGTCCAAAAGTATCCAGACACCCCATAAGCTGATGCTCAATGCTAGATCCAATGTGGAGCAGTGGAACTGCACTCTCTGAAATCTTGGAGCTCCATCCAATACCTCTGGAATGAGTTGGGGTAATCCAGAACTGACCATCCAACAGCAGTGCCTGACCTCACTAATCCTTAGACTAATGGTCCAACATCTGGTATAAGGCCTTCCCAGAAGAGAAGAAGCACAAGGGAGACAAACTCCTTACTAATGCTCTTGACTTTGGAAGAAACACTAGAGGAGCAGGTATCCACAAGCTTTCAAACATTTTAATGGCTAGAATAGTTTAAGTCAAGAGAAAGGCTATGGTAACACTGACAGCCACTCTATATAATAGTGGTGAGCAGAAAAGCATCTCAAAATGCACATGTTGAACTTTGAGGTGGATTGGCTACAACAACGGAAGACCAGAACAGAAAGCTGAGGGTGCAATGGGCACAGGCTCACTAAACTAGACCCACTCTCCTAACAAAGCTTATTACATTCTTCAGGCTTTATGACCCCTTACACATGGCTGCACATGAAAAGCATTCTACAGTAGACCTCCACTGAACAGTCAGGCTGAAGAAGACCACAGCGTCCTTCTGCAGAACATACTTTTTGTCAAACAGCAGTGAAGAAGCAGGAGTTCACGAAAAGGGCTCTCTTTTTTTGCTTCTTGGCTGAAATGATCTATACTCAACAGATTTTGATTTAGATCCCACAGACATCCATGGCCAGAAGTCCAAGGGAGCATAATTCGCCAAAAGAGAACAGTGAGTATAATGGTCCTTATTTTCCGCTTTGCTTAGCACGACACTGACCAATGCAAGGTTGACAGTTTTGCCAGTTTGACAAATTTGGCAGTTAGAACAGAAGTGTGAGCTTTAAAAGTTTTGGTGAATTCACATATCTAAGAGAAAGCATGTGCTAGTACTATTCTCGAACTAGGTAGCATAACGTACTGGGGGAGACATAACTAATGAATGGAACTGGCCGTGCCTTGGATTCTGGCAAGTCACACACAGACAGAAATACATTAATGGGTAGGCCTGTGAAAAAGAGGGAAGGCCAGCTTGGTAGAAACAGTGTCCAAACATACTAATGTTCTGCAGTGTCATTACATCAGGCTAGCGTCTGTTCCTGAAAGTCATGCTGTCATAACTTTACCTGGGAAAAACACAACAAACTTAGAAACCTAAAGCTAATAATCAAAGCCAAAACATATTGCCATAGGGGGCATAAAAACATACCTTTTATTCACTGAAGTATCGTTGGGCATTTGCTTTGACATTTTCACAAAGCCCACGTCATCTTTTGAGGTAAACGACTATTGTGAATACCAAAATCACAAAAAAACAGGTGGAAAAAGAAAATGACATACTCTGCAGGACAAAATCTCACTCTTACATGTCTTTTAACTGCAACTACAGCTTCAAATTCAAATACTGGTGTGCTGAAAATAAACCGAAGGCTTGAGGCAACGGCAGACAGCAACAGTTACTGAGCGTTGATTGGTGAGATGAGAAAATAAGGTGAAGCTTGGCGGCCAGCGTAATAATTTGAATTTGCAGTGATATTGTACTGTATCGAACTGAATTGCAGCATCTCGTACTGTTGTGTCATGACTAGTGTGCTAACTTGTGGCTTGTCTGTTAGCTTGGGACACCATATTCTGTTCCAAATATTGCACTTTTATCATGTTGAACACTTTAAGAATCTGAAAATGGAAACATTAACGTATTAATCTAAGGCATACTCTTAGACACTCATTATTTTTGCTGTATTAAAAATGTGTTTCATTGAGATACCACTGTGTCATTGTATCAATTTGAATTTTATAAATTGCCACACCCTTAAAATATGAATATTTAAGTAATGCCTATGTATGACTGTAAAGAAAAATTTCATTTTGAACAATCTTTGTTTCTGAACCTAGTAGTTTTCATGTTGGACTTTACTGAATTGAGTGGAAACATTTTCTGACCTAATTACAATGTGACTAACTAGTGGAATGTCTGTATTCGCTGAATTTCAACCAATCAGCTGTGATGTGATGAGGTGGGGGGGGTGTTTAAAATAGTCTCCATGAGACACTGGAGACAAGCAAAAGTGAGCAATTTATGTTAGGGCTTAAAATCATAACAGTGCAGCAGAATGTAAGTAGGTGCACTGGATTGTGGGCGTTTTGAAGGCCTTGGAGTAAGATTAGTCAGTTTCACTGCTACCGTGCCAAACACAGAGCCACCATACATGAATGAATCATTACAGAGCATGAATAATTGAGGCAAAGACTAACATATCTAACCAAAAACACACACACTACTACCTTTCTGTGGCAGTCCACGTGTTTACACAGCTCACATAATTTTGGTGAAGCCTGTGCTTCATGTTTTGTGGGGCTTTTTTCCTTCTGAAGAAGCCAAGTAAGGAGCTGCTTCGCTGGGAAATGTGATCAGTATTCTTCACCTGAACCCTAGCAAGGCTCTCTTGGTGCTAGCAAGCACATTTTAAACCTTTCTCAGACAGCCTAGGTAACTGATCTCCAGCAGACATGTGTGCTGGCTGAGGGAGTGAAGTGGAAATGTGTTCTGGGGCAAAGTAAGAATTTATGATTGCCACTCATGCCAAACCTTCCCATGCATCATTTCCCTCCTGAGAAGCCTTCACAGGCAGAGGTCTTTGCGGAGGGCGCACCGATATGGAACTGCCAGGCCGATAATCAAAACAGAAAATGGCTGATAACTGATGACATGATGACTCATTTATCTTTTGTTGCATTTTTAACCCTTTATTACTTTTCTTGTACTATTTTATTATGTAATCACACATTTTATTACATAGTGTGGGATCACAGTGCATTAGTTTTTACCAGTGAAAACAGTGAATGCAATTTTAAACACGCTGAAACTTTCACATCAAGTCTGATGTGCTGCTGTTAATAAACAAACCCTGAATGCTGGAGCACCGGATCCACTGAACCGCTCCATCGATGAGGTGGATTACAGAATATCTAGTGCAACGCTCTCTGTGTGTGTGGTGGAGATTATGAAGCACCTCAAAGCTAAAAGGAGTAAACAAACCAAACTACAGGACTAACAATGAGCTCTGTTGTGCAAAACAGCATTACTCTTAATGCTGTTGTTTTTAAAACAATTCACTTGTTTTTTTTTTTTTTTTAGTGTTAATCTTGTTTTTAAAAACACATAATTATCCCTTGTTGGAACAGAGCCTCACGTCTCCAACACAGTAACTTTACAGCAGAAGCAAAAATGTCATGACTTTCAATGGAAGTTAAATGCAATGCAATTTTTCTTTGGCCTGTTCATCAGGAAATTTTAACACAATGTAAAGAGCAGCTGGTATTTTCAGAAAAAGAAAACAAAAGCTTAGCCATGAAGCAGTAAACCATGCAAATTTACATAGTGCGGCAGAGGTTGAGTCTGGGTTTGGCGGTTGCCAGGAGAACATTACCAGCCTGACTGCACTGTGCCGAGTGTAAAGTTTGGTGCAAGGGGGGTTGTGGTGTGGGGTTGTTTTTCAGGAGTTGGGCTCGGCCCCTTAGTTCCAGTGAAAGGAACTCTTAATGCTTCAGCAGACCAAGAGATTTTGGACAACTGTATGCTCCCAATGTTGTGGGCACAGTTTGGAGAAGAACCTTTTCTGTTCCAGTGCACAAAGCAAGGCCCTTGAAGGCATAGTTGCGTGAGTTTGGTGTGGAAGAACTTGAGTGACCTGCACAGAGCCCTGACCTCAACCCCATCTAGCATGTTTGGGATGAACTAGAACAGACTTACGAGCCAGATAATCTCTCATCCAATACCAGTGTCTGACCTCATAAATGGTCTTCTGGGTGAAAGGGCAAAAATTCCCACACTCCAAAATTTTGTAGAAAGCTTCCTAGATGAGTGGAATATATGTTAATATATCGACATATATATATATTTCACGTGATTTTAAGCTCTTGAACAGTGGTGTATAGTCTGCCTCCTTCAAAGCATGTCTTCAAATTTTCCTCTTATCTTCGGCTCTCGAATCGATCCAAGGACACACAAAAGGAAATATGTAGCCTTAAAAAAGCAGGATCTTCTGTTTGTGTGGGTAAATGCAGAGCTGTGATAAAAAGAAACAGCTGATTTGTATTTTTTTCAAGGTTGTACAGGATCTATGGGCTTCACACAAAGCAGCGACCAATGAACTGACACGGGTTCATATCTACAGACACAGTGTGGGAAGAAAACAATGAACCGGCACTGAGCAGCCTGGGTTATAGGGTGCAGACACTTCAGACTGACATACTGCAAAGGGCATTAAAAAAGAAAGCGCCCTAGAGTTGAAACTTGATAAGGTGTTGCAACCAATTTGTTTAAGTGACTGAAGTTGAATGTTTGAATTGAATCATATGAGTTGGCCTCTAAACATGACAGCCCTAATTGGGCTCACTCAGCCTGAATTAAGTATAGTCTAAGTCAAAATTCTGCTTGATCGATGCAAACATCAATTATTCCACCCATAAAATTGATGGTCGGTTACTAAAAAGACCCCTTCTTCAGGGTAAGGTCAGGACCACCACATAGCAGGTATTAATTGGGTCATGGATCATTCTCAACATTGCAGTGAGACTGATGTGGTGGTGGTGTGTTAGTGTGTGTTGCGCTGGTATGAGCGGATCAGTAACTGTGGTTTCTTGAATGTGTTGGTCTGTTGGCAGAGGCTGTCTTCTGGCAACTCTCCCAAACACCTTGCAGTTATGTAGCATATGATTGTAGCTTGGAAGAGACAATCTGACCCCTGGCCTGTGTACTACCTCATATATACACCTGTGAAACAGGAAGAAGTCATGGTTGACCAAGGCCCAGGAAACACAGAAGGAAGTAATAAAAATACTGACATGCTCCCAAGTGGTGCAGCGTCTAAGCGTTGACCCCATCAACAAGAGATTGTGAATCGAGATTGGGAGTTTTATCCCTGGTAATGCTACAGCCATCCATGGCCGGACGTCCAAGCAACCACAATTGGCCTCGCTTTCTGGGTGGCCAGAATGCCCCCGCCCTTCTCCTTCTCATCACTCAGTGCGATGCCAGTCAGCACAGGCGTCTATTAGCTGACAGATCTGGCGGTTGGCGTTTTACTCTGAACATCTTTGGCCGTACAATGAAATTGGCAGTTTGAAAAGATGCGGTGACTGGCTTTACAGGTCTCGGACAAAGCCTGTGCTAGCCTTCGCCCTCCTAGCGCTGTTGGTATCGTGTGACTGGGGAGTCCTAACTAGTGGGTGGAATTGGATATGACTAAAGTGGGGAGAAAATTGGGGGAAAACGTTGGTATGATATTAGAGCATTGTGTTAGTGCCAGCAGAAAGTGAATAAAGAAATTATACAAATATGATAAAACACAGCTGATCAGACCCAGCTGTCTGAGAACTGTGTGGGCATGGCTAATAAGCAGGGTGTGTGACAGCTCTCTATCCAACACTCCTCGCCTGCTCTGCCACTCATGCAGATCTAAAATCATTATTAAGCTTTTCTGTGACAGCAACTGGACAAAAAATACACTGACAGACAAACAGACTGAAGGACGATGCAATGCGCGAAGGCTGGGAAAAACAGACATGCAGAAGGACGAATGAAGAAGCAGATGGAAGAAGCAACTCCTGAATGAAGGAACAAACTAAGAAACAATGTTCATGTAGGGCTAATCGAACGAATGGTGACAGGCAGCTACAAACAGGTGGTCTCGCTTGCTATGCTGAGTTAGCTTTACCTCATTAAGGTTCTCTGACTCTGAAACTGTTTTAGGTGGGCAGGGCAAGAGACATCAATCACCTGAGAGGTCAGAGAAAGCCTTCAGAAGCAGTACACAAGATCAAGACCGCCCAGTTTACTTTGAGAGGGGATTAGTATGGTGAAATATGTCGGCCATTTGGTCATAATTCAAAGACTTTACTTAGTTCATGTTTATTGTTTGCCTGAAAGAACAAGACTGACCTAATTAGAAATAAACACAGATTTAGACTGAATGATTAACAAATGACAAGCAATAAAGAAAGCCAATTTTGCTCATGTTTATGAGGGGTGCCGGCATTCGAATGTTGCCACATTTGCAGTTCACACTCTGGTTGGTTTCCAAACAAGAGGTCAATTGAACCAATGCACTGGAAGATGGCATCAGCATTGAGAAAATGTTTACTTGTGTTTGCCAACACAGAGCAGCCTGAAACACATATCAGTATGCGAAGGGAAGGCCAGCCAGACAGCGAGGAGTCACATAATACAGAGAAACGTGGCTTTGAGCACAGCCACCACCACAGGGTGGGCGAGTTATTTCCAAACCTCAGTTTGGGGCGTTAGGCTTCATTTATCCAATTATGTCACATTTCTAAATTGTTGAATGCTGCTATGAGATGGAGCCTGTGCAGCTCTGCTGTTCAGATGGAGTTGTCCAAGCTTGCGCGCTTCCCTCAGGGGTCTCAACTCATGTAGATATTAGTTCCATGCTAACAGTTGCTAAACATGACTAATCATTCCTGACATCAGGCATTTGGCACCAGTGCCTAAGCTAATCTCCTAAAGATATTACCCAGCAGGGCTGAGCGACACTGCTGGAAAAGTCACAATGTGATATTTTAGGTTTTTGCAATAAATATTGCGATTTGGAAAATAAAAAAGTCAAATGCTTTCCCAAATGAACTTTTGATCTGCAGTCTGTCAGACGTTTGCAATTTGATATTTACTAAAATTGAAAGTGGCAAAATAAAATTTAAAAAGACTGAACTAATATTTTCTAGCACAAACCCGAAGCATGACTCAGACTCATATGGATTGCTATTATGACATTCGCTGATAGGAGTTTGGTATGTATAATTGGATTTGGGCAGTGCAAATATAGAAGATGTGACATGTCCATAGAGACTGGATAAGCACACAACTTGTCTCTAGCCCACAGGCACCTCTGCCCTTAGGTCACTCAGGAGAGTGTTTGATTAAGGGTCAGGCTGGGGCTTTGGACCCCTTGAGCAAAACCATTTGTACAACTGTGCTGTGACCCAGATCAGGACGTGGTCAGTGTGAGCAAAGACTGCGTGTAGGATGTTGCTTTGGGAAATGTTCAGAATAGTTCTACTGCTCTACCCGGTGCAAGTTTTGGGTAAATCGTTAGAGCTTTGGCAGTGAACACAGACAGTCACAGATTCAAGATATGCTTTGGCTAAATTGTACAAATGGTAATAATGCAGGACCAGTGCTGGGTCCTCTTTTTTCTCTTTACACTAGTTCTCTTGGTGATGTAATATCATCTCTTGGCTTCTCTTATTACTGTTATGCTGATGACACTCAACTAATGCTTTCTTTCTTTCTTTCTCACCCTCTGACAAACAGGTTTCCAGTCGCTTCTTGACATGTCTGTCAGATATCTCTTCAGGGATGGCAGCTCATTACCTGAAGCTCAATCCTAGCAAGACTGAGCTACTATTCATCCCTGTAGGTCCTCATCATAATCTTGCCATCTCATTTGAGAACTCTCTGATTCTTCCATCTGCAGAGGCAAGAAGTCTTGGTGTGATTCTGGATGGCCAGTTATCGTTCTCGACTCACATCGCGTACCTAACTCGGTCATGCAGATTTCTCCTATACAACATCTGGAGGATCCAACCCTTTCTCACTCGAGAGGCCGCCCAGGTTCTAGTGCAGTCTCTGGTCACCTCAATACTTGACTACTGCAACTCACTCTTGGCTGGTTTTCCCATGCAGGACATCAAGCCTCTCCTCATCCAGAATGCGGCAGCATGACTCATCTTCAAACTCCCCAAGTTCAGCCATGTCACCCCACTGCTGCGCTCCCTTCACTGGCTTCTTATAGCTGCACGCATCACATTTAAAATGCTAATGCTTGCCTACAAAGCCAAAAATGGTCCAGCCCCTACGTACTTGATGGCAATGGTGAAATCTCGAACTGTACCACGAGCCCTTCGAGCTTTGACTGCAGCTCAGCTTGACCCGCCATCCTTCAATGCACGTGGAAGACAAGCATCAAGACTGTTCTGTGTACTGACACCCAAGTGGTGGAACGAACACTCACTGGCTGTCCATACAGCAGAGTCTCTTGCTGTCTTCAAATGCAGACTGAAGACACATCTCTTTACACAGCACTTAAATGAGCACTGAATTAAGTATTGATTGTCATGTATTGTACTGCACTTACATATTGTATTTTATTGTATTGCACTGTTCTGTGTTCAACCCTGTTCCTTTTTCTCTATTTATCAACAGTGACTTTTGTTTCTAGCAGTATCTGAGCTCAGGACTGGCTTTCTCTCTAACCTACTGGTAACTAGCAAAGACACTTTCTCTAGATAGACAAAGCACTTCTCTAAAGTCGCTCTGGATAGAAGCGTCTGCAACATGCTGTAAATGTAAATGTAAAACATTGGTGAATGCCAAAATCTTTGTAAAAACTTCATAAAAGGGTTTTAAGAAGAAATTTCCTAAGAACAGTTGGTAAATGATGCCCATTGTTCTTCTACAGTATTGCTCAAAACAAATATGAAAAAAAAAAAACTATTTTTGAAGAATGTTTGTGAGCACTGGTGTTCTTTACTAAAAATGTCATCCTAATGTAGCATATTTTTACAGGATTGATTAGTTCTCTTCAAATTAATCCAAAGAGAATCTTAAAAAGTGTCATAAATGTCTACACATAGAGCTTCTGATTGACACTGTAAGGACACGAACAATCATTGGTCGATGTCAAATTTACAGTGTTGTGAGTCTCTCCAACACATGGCACCAATTCCTGGAACTATGACAGGCTAATCTGACACAGAGACCATTGTAAAAGACAAAAAGTGTAGTCTCATCATGGCCCAGTTTACAGAGAAATACATCAGCTATTTATTGGACATTGGAAAGTGATTCACAACACACATGAATGTTTTGTGCCAACAAGAGCAAGATTAACCTACTTTTAACATGCATTTTCACATAAAGTCATTTTAAGATAAATCCACGTGTACAAATGCTTTATAATGCTTTACGCCGATTTCTAGAAAGTTTCTTATCAATACTGATCAAATTTTAAATCAACATTTTTGTGCGGCAAAAATATCAGTATATCCTTATAGCCAAGTACTACCGTTTTCTTTCTATGTGACTTTATTTCTGTACTGAGGGTGCATCCCTACGATTGATTTTACAGTAAATAATGCAAGAGTATGTTTAAGAAATAAAAGTAAAAAGAAAACAAAGTGTCCGAGTAAAATGCAACCTACTGCATTATGTCATTTCAATGCATGCCCCTCTATCGTTGGGTCAGAGAGAGGAAATTGATGGCGCTTTCAGCATGTACAGGGAAAGCTATCTTCAGAGATTCAAGAGGACAAACAAGTCGGAGAGAGCGCATAATGAGGCATTGATTTGGTCATTTCAACAGGTCGTCTCAGAAAGGTTTCCAGTGCTTATTGAGAAGCAATGAAGCGAGCGAGAGACGGCTTGGGTAGAGAAAACAGGCGGCGACCCTCTCTCCAGCAGCAGGGAATTGGAGCTGATTGCATATACTGACTACACTGAATGTCTCTCTTCAATGCTCCTCCGCTGTCAGTTGACAGTGAAAGACTGTTCACTTTAAAAGGCCTGTTGATTGGGAGGTGTTGCCTATTGTTATGGTTCCAATTTAACACTCCACAGCAGAGACGATACATAGCCCAAAATGAGTCGAAGCATAAATGCAGAACAAGCAACAAAAGAACAACTGACACATATTGCTTTAAAATGGAAGTAGAAATATCACTTAAATTTTTACTTTCAAAGGTTTTCAAAGTAATGTCTTTTCTAGTCTGCTGAAGAGCCTGTGCAGGAGTCAGCAACATGTGGCTCCAGAGCCATATGCAGCTCTTTTACTGCCCTGTTGTGGCTTCACAGCAGAATTAGATTTTTAGGTAAATACGAAATAAAACCCCTTTGCAGGAAAACAAGCTCTGCTGATCAATAAAAAAATAAACGCTTGGAGTTACAACTGCTAATTCACCATTTAACCCTGAAGGCTGGTGAGCAGACAGCTGGTCACACATCAACACAGACCACAATCTCGCCTAACTAGTAGCAAGCAAAATGGCAAAGACAGAGATGTCAGATGTACATCGATAATTTGGGCACGAATGGACTTATTTGCAGTTCTAATCACTCCAGCTGGTTTCCTAATCTGTTTGATCTGCAACGAGAAACTGTCAAAACACTAAAAAGTCACGAAGCTGAAGTCATTTTCTCATTTGTCAGCTTCTTGTTTGGATTCTCCCATTCCACCTTAAATGGTGCAGCAGTTACATTCTGGCACCTCAGGTAAAGGTGAAATAGGGAAATTCAAACAAGAAGCTGTTGAATGAGAAAATTACTTCAGCTTTGTGACTTTTTACACTTCAGCCTTGTAAAACAGTCAGAAGTCGAGAGACATTTTACAAGAAAAGTTTCCTTTTGTGAGAGAGATGTGAGAAAAGTATCTATAAATGAGCTAAAGATTACAGCAGAGCAAAGTCTGCATTTTATATGATATTTTTAATAAATAATAGTAATTTAGTAATATATTAGCACATACTGAGACATACTTAGAGCCAAGATGGTAAAACATTATTTCAATAAAATGGACATAAAATGCTATGGCTCCCAAGGTGGTTTGATTTTTGTAAAGACAAAATGGCCCTTTTTAACATTAAGGGTTGCTGACCCCTGAGCTAGTTCTTGCTCTTTTTAAAGGTCTGATTTCATGAAAAATTATTTTAAATAAATAGTTTTCATGTGGCATGTAAAAATGGTTCTATTCACTCCCCAGTTCATACAGGGATATTGCAAAAAAAGTTTTATGATGTTGGCAATACTAACACATTTACATATACAGTGCTGGCCAAAAGTATTGACACCCCTGCAATTCTGTCAGATAATGCTCAATTTCTCCCAGAAAATGACTGCAATCACAAATGCTTTGATATTAAAATGTTCATTTAATTTGTCTTCAATGGAAAACCACAAAAAGAATTGCCAAAAAGCCAAATTGGATATAATTCCACACCAAACATAAAAAAAGAGGGTGGACAAAAGTATTGACACCCTTTGAAAAATCATGTGATGCTTCTCTAATTTATGTAATTAACAGCACCTGTTACTTACCTGTGGCACATAACAGGTGGTGGCAATAACTAAATCACACTTGCAGCCAGTTAAAATGGATTAAAGCTGACTCAACCTCTGTCCTGTGTCCTTGTGTGTACCACATTGAGCATGTAGAAAAGAAAGAAGACCAAAGAACTGTCTGAGGACTTGAGAAGCAAAATTGTGAGGAAGCATGGGCAATCTCAAGGCTACAAGTCCATCTCCAAAGACCTGAATGTTCCTGTGTCTACCGTGCGCAGTGTCATCAAGAAGTTTAAAGCCCATGGCACTGTGGCTAACCTCCCTAGATGTGGACGGGAAAGAAAAATTGACGAGAGATTTCAACGAAAGATTGTGCAGATGGTAGATAAAGAACCTCGACTAACATCCAAACAAGTTCAAGCTGCCCTGCAGTCCGAGGGTACAACAGTGTCAACCCGTACTATCCGTCGGCGTCTGAATGAAAAGGGACTCTATGGTAGGATACCCAGGAAGACCCCACTTCTGACCCAGAGACATAAAAAAGCCAGGCTGGAGTTTGCCAAAATTTACCTGAGAAAGCCAAAAACGTTTTGGAAGAATGTTCTCTGGTCAGATGAGACAAAAGTAGAGCTTTTTGGGAAAAGGCATCAACATAGAGTTTACAGGAAAAAAAACGAGGCCTTCAAAGAAAAGAACACGGTCCCTACAGTCAAACATGGCGGAGGTTCCCTGATGTTTTGGGGTTGCTTTGCTGCCTCTGGCACTGGACTGCTTGACCGTGTGCATGGCATTATGAAGTCTGAAGACTACCAACAAATTTTGCAGCATAATGTAGGGCCCAGTGTGAGAAAGCTGGGTCTCCCTCAGAGGTCGTGGGTCTTCCAGCAGGACAATGACCCAAAACACACTTCAAAAAGCACTAGAAAATGGTTTGAGAGAAAGCACTGGAGACTTCTAAAGTGGCCAGCGATGAGTCCAGACCTGAATCCCATAGAACACCTGTGGAGAGATCTCAAAATGGCAGTTTGGAGAAAGCACCCTTCAAATCTCAGGGAGCAGTTTGCCAAAGAAGAATGGTCTAAAATTCCAGCAGGGCATTGTAAGAAACTCATTGATGGTTACCGGAAGCGGTTGTTCACGGTTATTTTGTCTAAAGGTTGTGCTACCAAGTATTAGGCTGAGGGTGCCAATACTTTTGTCTGGCCCATTTTTGGAGTTTTGTGTAAAATAATAATTGATTGACTTTTTTTTTCATTCTCTTTTGTGTTTTTTCATTGCAAGCAAAATAAATGAAGATATTAATACCAAAGCATTTGTGATTGCAATCATTTTCTGGAAGAAATTGAGCATTATCGGACAGAATTGCAGGGGTGTCAATACTTTTGGCCAGCACTGTATTTACCTATTTAGCCTACAGCAGGCCAAACAGGTAAATACTACGTATGGAATGCATAATCTATAAGAAGTATTTTAGAGCCAACTGCTTTTTTTCAAATACTGGACAGCCAATCAGAATAGAGCTCATTTACATTCAGTTTTAAAGGCACAGTAACAAGAACAGCCAGTTTAATTCTATGCGAAAAACAGGGGAAAATGGTAGTATAAAATGACTTATGATTGCTTTGGGTGCCTAAACCCACACAAAACTTTTAATTAGACTTTGGGGAAAAGTATTCCACTGACATAAAATGAAGCAGTGTGTTCTAATGTTCTGGAGACGGAGCTTCTCTCTTCGACACTGATTGGCACCAGCTGTATTATTTGCTCTGTCTTTAGAATTATCTGACTATAGCACACTATGGGAAATGGACTTTCAGCAGAGAACCTTTTTATAATTGCTACTTTGACTGGTGCACTTTCACTCAGTCTAAACACATGCATGCGCATAAGCTCAGACGCTCTAATCTAACGTCTTTCCTATTAATCGCAAACTCATTCCCTTGTCTAATTTGCTTCGAAGGCCACATTCATATTTATGCAACAAGATTAAAACATTTACTTGAGCACATATCAAAAGAAAACAGTTACATTTACCCCCTTAGAAGACTACAGAGCAAAAATTATCGCCATTAGAACTTGAGGGAGGCACTCAGAATACAAATGTGGGGCTTTATTTCTGAAAGAGTGTAATGTGTATTGAATTATGTAGTTAAAAAAAAAGGCCTCTAGCTGTTGCCCCAGCTAGTTCCTAACAAATCACTTCAGTTTTGCATCATTATGTCTGGAAATTGCCTAAAGTCTCTGATGGGGAGCCTGGATCATTTTGAGAGAAAGGTACATGTGGCAAACAGATAAAAGATTTTTCCATCCACTATTTTTTTTTTTAATCCTGAATGCCTAAATACTGAGCGGTGGTGCGACGAGTGATAGTGTGCTTGGATGGATGTCAGAAAAATTTGCATGGCTGAAAAGTAGCCTAAAAAACTTAAATTAAGCATGTAGATATGTGTTACCTGTGTAGAGAACACCTTAAAACAGAACATTACCTCTCAGAAAAACTGTTCCATTAATTAGCAATAGTGTTTCTCTAGCAAGCTTGTACTCCAGACATTTAAAAAGCATGAACTAAAGAGATTTGGGTGCGTTTTAGAGAGCTGTACCCTTATTAGCAGCTGCAATCCGGCACCAAATGCTTAAGTTGTCCCCAGACGTGTATTCTCATTACAAGATCTCATCTAGCCCTGCATAACTAACAGATTACTGGCCACACCTTAATACACCATTCTAAATAGCATGTCAACTTATGATGCTGTTACTATTCTGAACATAGCGTTTAGTATGGCAGTATGTAAACTGAGACAACCATTTACGTTTGATTGAGCATGCGGATTGAGCTTGCTAATCCTCCCCTATTAGAGAAAAGCTCTGATCGCCATGGATCACTTACCTCAGCCTCAAATTGGCCTTTTTATTGGAGTTTTACATTCTAAGAGGAGCACATTTTGGTAATCCTTAATGCAAGAGTATTGCTTAACCCCTTGAAATCCCAGGCTTATCACATTCAAAGACTTATTATTCAATAACTACAGGTACTTTGCTGCAAACTGGCTGAGCTATTTTTAGGTTATAAAAGCCATTTAAGGGGTTAATGGAGGTGTTGCTTCACTGATCATAAAATTAGCTAAACAAGCTTGGTGGGAGAGATTAAGCTTGCAAATAATGTAAGAATGTGTGCTACTTATTCCCAAAGGAGCTTACAATATCGATGAAACCAGAGTTTTTTAAACAAAAATTGACCATATTGACATTAAAGTGGCACACTGGCCAGAATGAAAAAAATAACTGATCGCAGTTGTCTCAAGAGTGTGGTATACCTGCCTAAAGATGAGGAAAACCCCTTTCTGTCAAACTGATCAGGCTTAGGGATTCGTTGATGTGCTAGAGAATTATCATTCACTTTAGGCTGGAATGCCCAGTGAGCACAATATGCTGACCGTTTTTTTTTTTAAGTGAAAAAGATATTTCAGAATGTATTTTCCAGCTTTCTTACACTGTTTCCAGCTGTCAATTTTATAGAGTGCTACAAAGGGCACCATAAGGAGAACATCAGACCAGTTGAACTGGGTTTGAAGAAACTAATTTAGCATCAATTCAATTACTTCTCTTGCCCCAAGTGCTCATAAGAAGAATTTTGTCAGTAAAGCAAGACTAGGCATGAGAAAATTGCCACTGAAACGGAAGCTAACGCTTCAGTGAGCTAATCAACTAACATAAAACAGTGAAAATAGTGTCTAATTAGGCCAGTGAGCCCATTAAAGAAGGACAATGTTGCATAAGGTGAGAAATCTAGACAATAAAAGGATCAGAAAGGGGTCAGAAGGAAAATCAGTGCCTGTATGCCTTGTATTCCCTTTTTCCAGCCATTAAGTTGTTTGAACTCCAACCAACAGCCAGGCTAGAAGAGATTTTGTTCAGTACAAGCAAAAGGCATGGTAAATCCTCCACTATCTTTTGCCAGTCCTGAGGCAAAATCAAACTGGGAAAACAGGGAAAAATGCATTGCTTTCTTTGACCTCCTTTAGATCTTCACATACTCCAAAGGCTCTCTAATCACTCCATGGAGAAACACTTCTCCTCCATAATTAAGGATTATTTCAAAGGCCGCAAAACACATTCCTGCTTCTGAGTCTTCTTGATTACCTCTGAGGATGAGGGGAAGTGGGGGCATTTGGCCCATCTGAGAGCCGCCAGCCTCCATATACACATGTACATTTGAGCTCTTAACTAGCTCCTAATAGAGGAAAGGAAGACGGCGCCAAGCCAGGCAAAGCGCACATCGCCAGGCAAAGAGCTCCAGCAATTCCAGCAGCTATAATGAAAGACATTATTTCTGCCAAGGCCCGAAAGCTCTGAGTGGCAGCCCGCATTGATTGTGGATGTCGGATATGCAGAGCGGAGGGCATATTGGACCTGCCAGGGCTTTATTACACTAAGGCAAGACCGAAGCTTTTTGAAAGCCACATGGGGGTTGGTGGCAATAACCCCAGACATTGCCCATGTACGCAGGACCAACTTGGATGCTAGTCGCGTCCCTCAACGCAAAACCTCGAAAAGGGGTTTATAAATGTGACAGCTCTGCTCAAACCTTTGTGAAGACAACAGAAACCACAGAGATTTGACCAGAGAACTTGAGCAACCGTAAAGGGGTTTATAAATGTGACAGCTCTGCTCAAACCTTTGTGAAGACAACAGAAACCACAGAGATTTGACCAGAGAACTTGAGCAACCATAAGGCATCACGTAAGCTCAAAGTAACGAAGTAGGGGGATTACAGACTCCCTGCTGTCAAAATACAGCTTTTTTTTCATGTGCTACAAAAGAAAACAGCAGTGAAAAGTGGCTAAAAGCACATCAATCTCACTTAAAAGACTATCTGGCTGCAATAGAGTTGAAGCTTGAATGCGAAATGATCCAGCAGCCACACAGTTGCAACATTACTTGGCCATGAATGTGCTATGTATAATTTACGTTTGCATCTAATTTTACTCTGTTGTTGGATTTTGAATTCATAATTTGTAAGCAGCAGTTCGCCACAGTAGTCCTGCTCCAGCGAGTTCATGCTTTCCTTTTACTCAAGTGGTGGAAACAAATATCCAAAAATGACTTACTTGCCTTGAATTCTGATTCTGGTAGAAAATAGCTCTCTTAGACTTTCCCTCTGCACTTGCCCTCGTGGGAATGCCTGCTGCTATCCCCAAGGGCATTCCAATTCTCAAAAGGGTTGAGGGATGATTCTGACAGCAGACCCCCAAACTCTTGATTTGACTTTAATGAGGAAGTCATCACTTCAGGGCAGTGACATATGAGAGGATGCATTTAGTGTTTTCAGCACAAACCCTTTGGCATTAAATCAACAAATTTTAGTAAATGCAACATAGGGAGAGTTACTCCCTTTCTGCAGGCCCCCCAGTGGCCATTCCATCTTGGGTATGGAAACTGAGTCGGATATTCATCCTCTTAACCTTTTGACTCTGTGCTGGGCTGCTAGTGAGCAATGAGGGGTGAATTGGGAGGGGTGAGAAATCAAAACAGTTCACCGCTCTCCACAATGAGAGGTTAAATCCTGTCCACTTCAAATGATTTCACTGTAGTCTCTTGAGACTAATATTAAATCTATAAATGTCAGCTTACCTTATGCTGTTAGGAGAACAATGTGCTTGTTAACTAAGTGTAGCTTGTCTGTTTAAAATATAGGCATGCAAACTGCTAAAGTGACAGTCGGTCTTCACTCCAATGTTTGTAATGTTTTGAGAGAATCATCACATTTGATTTTTAAATATAGTGCAACCAAGGTGCAGAATTCTGGGGTCCTGGGGGAACCACTGGGGGTCCTTAAAAATGAACCTTTTCTGACTTCATGCTGTCCATTAGCGTGAAATACTGCTTCACCCACAAAACAGCAAGCCTCTGTCTTTGGTATCCTTGACTAATTAGAGAGGTAGTACTGGTCTGTCACAGGGTGGCACTGTAGCAAATGTGTTCATCCTACTAGTCCGTCATTGCCTAGCAACTGTAACTATGCCCAGGATCCCTCTGAAAAACTTTACCAGAAGAGTAGGCCAGAAAATATTTGTAAATCTGAAAACCTGCCCAATTTCCCAAGATATTAGTGGAAAGAGTGAAACAGTACTCATACCTCAAACTGTGCGATGTTTGGAAAAGCGCATTACCAAACTAGAAAAGAGCATTTCTAGAAGGCAAACTGTTAAACCAAAACTTTCTTGCCATTTAAGCTAGCACCAACGTCGCTATGGCGAGTTAGCAGCCAGCCAACACTGGAATGGCCAGCTCAGTATTTCGCACACTGAGTGTGACTAGCAATTCCTTAACCCCTTAAAGTCCCAGGCTTATTAAATACTAAGGCCTACAATTCAGTAAGTACTTCAAAGCAAACTGGCTTAAGTTATGTAGTGTGTAGTGAAACTGTGAACCTGCTGGTGGATCCTGGCCATTTAGGGAAGCTAGTGAGCACTCACGTTGCCTATATACCATTCTGTACAAAAGTCAGAGACTGTCCTTTTTATTTATTTGATTTCTAGTCAAAAAGTTAGACTTTTTTAAGCAACAGGAAAACAATCAGAAAACAAATTTAACAGAAAATTACACAGAAACATTAGAGAAAAGTATCACTACTCAGTGTGTCCAGTGTTTGCTTTTATTAAAGCGTCTAGTCAAACTTGCTTTCAGTTTTTGTAAAGAAATCTTGATACTTTTGCACCCCTCCAAAGTTCAGTCTTAGAGTTTGGTTGCACTTTCTACATTCAAATTTAGACTCATCATTCCATAAAAGCTTACTCCACGTCATCTTGTTTCAGTGTCTTTTTTCTCAGCAACAGCTTCTTAACATCCTTTCAGACTTTTAAGCTGTCTTCTCACAGTGGAGGGATGGCCTCACTTAATTTTCTCCTCCCTTCTGCAAGCAGATGATCTCATATCTAATCTCCTCAGAAATATGTCCTGAAAAACGTGTTTAATGGCTTAATGCATGGCTTAATAACGGTCGTCAAATTTGACAATTATATCACTTCATTGCAAACTTTTCATGATAGCCACAAATAAAGTTCCACTGCTGACACATGAATGAGCTCTAACTCAGAGAACTTCTAAATAATACATCTATGAGGAGATGGCTGTCACATTGAGAAGCTGAGGAAGGCGAAGAAATGTTCAAGAAACTAATGTCCCTCTGTCCACTCGTTCTATCTTTGCCTGGTTTTATTTGGTGCTGTAAATTAACTTCTCCTGCAGTTCTCCAAAAAATCTCGGTGTGGCTCAGCTGAGCAGTTCCTCTCATATTTTATTGATCTCTACATAGTGCTCCTCTCTGTAGGTGCGTATGTGTGCTCATGCTTCCCCAGCAGGACAGCACTTAAGGAGTGCAGGTGAGGTTTCTCAGAATGAGGGTCAAGCACACCCTCCCAGGCTGCCGTACCCACTGCAGCCTCAGGGGGTCTCACGTTCGGAGAAGAAAGACGTGTCAAAAGTGTTCACAGCACAGGAAATGCAGACAGAAGGGAGGCAAGCTTCGGTGCGAAATTGAGAGGGACATCTTAAATCTTTGTTGTGCAGAGTAGGTAGTTAAAATCCCATGCACTGAATGTTCTATCAGTGGCTTTTTCACACTTGGCTTTACATGCAAGGGCATGCCGTTGGCAGGCCTGTGCACGGTTTCAGATAAAACCAAATAGGGTGTTTAGAGTTTTACCAAAGGCATCCAAAAGCAGTGATGTTACTACCCATTCAAGAGTCTGAACCCCAGTCTCCAGCGTACAAATCCATAGCACTATTCACTACAATGTTTGATCACCATGCAGTAATTGTGATATATGTCCACAGAGTCTCTTAGAAATCCCTGTTCATTTACAGTAATGATGTATCAGATTATTAACACCATTTATTGCCAATTATTGCTAATATTATATGATTGCTTAAAATAATGGCATTATAGGACGTGACACTATCCTAAAGAGACTAGCCGTGTTTTATTGGTGGGTTTTCCAGTGCTGTAGTGATGTGTGACAGAAATACTGCTCCAGACGGGGTGCCAAAGAGCAATCTCCAGGATCCAGTAATATAACATATAGCTTATAGCATATAGCATTATAGACACCAACCCAGAGTGCATTTTTACAATTTAATGGCAAGGTGCACTTGCCTGGTTGTTAGAATCTACACTCTTAGACACTCCAGCCAGAATGTAACATTAAACTATCACTTCATATGTTGTAAACATGACTTCTCACATCCTACAATGTTACTGCAGTCGTCTCTATAATGAGATTTTCCTGTTTAAATACTAGTAAAACTTTCATTTGACGATGTACCTTGAAGGTGGGAGGAACTTTTGAAAAACTGGCTGAGCTTACATGCAAAGATTTTTGCCAATCCAAATTGTTCACATTCCTATTACAAATTCAGACTGAGGTTTTTATATGCACACTATTAAAGAATCAGATGGAAAATCTTCATCTATATGTTCACTACAAGTAATCCCATGCAAACTGATGCGCATGTGTGGAGAACCACTTAAACGTTACCATGACAGCGAACATTGTGAGGTCCAGTTCGAGTGAGATGAGTTTCCAGCAGGCGTGCTTGCGTCTTTAATTACTTTAGAAATATGTCAGGCCGAGAAAACCTCACATGTCCTTATTAAAGAAGGCTGAGTGGAAGACGTCGTGTTCTGAGACACATAAGCTGGATGTCCATCCCACCACTGTCTTTTAAAGATCAGAGCATGAACTTTGTCTCCTCTGCAGACCAGTTGTTTAACGGTACAAACTTTTGCCAGAGCCAGTTTTTGTGTTCTCTGCTTTTGTTGTGACATGAACGCACATGCGCACAACATACTTACACGTTCCGACTGGAAACATAATTGGATTCAAACGTTTTTTATTATTATTCTTCTATTTAACAGACTATTTACAGGATTACCCACCTCGTTCAATCAGATGGCCTCAATTGGACTACACTATTCTGACATGGACGTATTCTATTCCAATTGCACTATTAATCTGATTATTAACGGATTATTAGGCTGCATGTAAACGTGGCTACTGAAACATATGGACACAACATTTCTTATTGTAGCTGTATAGCCGTGGTAACTGTCTTCAAACCACAACAGCAATGGAGAGAAGGGATTACTCAAATGACAGAAATGGCCCGTCAGAGAAGGACAAGGTAGCAAGGTACCTGCCTATCTAGATACTTTTCCTCAGTTTGGCTTCTTTTCAACAGCAAAAAGAGTAAAAACATTATTTTGTACTGAAAAAGAAAAGATAAAACCACACACATCAGCGATTCCCAGTGGTTATAATGTATTTGCATAATACACGCTACTGTAGTGAGGGACCACTGATGAATGAAAACATGATGAATGATGTAAAATTGTGAGTTCTTTCAAACTGATGAGACAGAGGAATATAATTCTGAGTACTGCATAAGAGAAGTACTGCATGAGAAGTAACACTGTAAACACAAGTTTTAGGCTGGAAAACTCTGTATTTTTGTTGTACTTTATCTAGAAAGAGTAAACGTTATTTAAAGTTAAGCAGCTAATTATAATCATCTCCTGAAAAATGAATAGTTTATACTTAATGGTCATTCTGACTGAAAATTAAATTAATTCATTAAAATGAATTCAGTTTTTTTCAGAGTAATGTAGGTGGAGTTCAACAAGGCAAGTCATCACGCACATATTCTTTTTCACAACGACAGCTTGGCAAGCAAGTTGACAACATTAAATAAAAAGACCGCCAAATGAGCTGCAATAGAAACATAATGGGCCTGAAATAAAAGTACAAATAACAATAAAATTGTTTTTTATATGACTCTTAAAATGATGAGATAAGTCATTATGGATTTGAACAGGAAATCAAACCAGACTGCTTACCTTTCTCTTGGCACGTAGCTGGCCGTGGTAGTTGTCTGACGAGTCTCCGGGGATCTCCCCTCCCCACAGCGTCACCCCTACTACAGTGTAGGTAATGCCCATCACCACTAGGGGCAGCATGTACACCAATGCAGTCACTATGATATGGTACCTGCAAAATAGAAACATATTGAAGACAATTAACGGTCAGAGAAGACAAAAATACATGAGACTGGTGGTGTATATGTACAACAAGTAACACTTTCAGTGTTCAGGCACTTAGCAAATGGTGTATAATGTAGGTACTTAAGGTTCCAACCAGCAATATCTGCAACTGTCAGGGTCCTTTTAGTATTACAGCAATAAAGGCTTTCAAATAACACAAAATAACAATGCACATAGTGAAGTATAGAAATTGGCACTATTTTAATAAACTAATTGTGGGTTTTGGTGCAAATGGGAAAGATTATTGCTGCCTCATGAATAACTAATTGACACAGGGAGCATAGCAGTTTGAAATACAGCTTCAAGGCCAAAAATCTGATTTCCTTGTAGCTGATTAGCCAAGATATGTATACTGTCCCATATTTTCTTTAGTTTTGCAGTGGAGCAACAAGCTAATGTTCCTAACAAGTTAAGGAAACCTATTAGCACTGTGGCAACTGTTTATACTTCACCAAACAGCACTATGCCTAAACCAGTACACCTCAAACTGTATTGAACGGTTAAATAATCTCACAGAGACTTGCTTGTGTGGTCTCTGACACTATATAAAATACTGTTACGTATAAAAAAGTACGTTGCTCCATTGCTATGCCAGCTGGAAAAAGCTAGCATAGATCACCTCAGCTAGCTGCACATACTGCAGCATATGTTGTGTTTTGACATTGGTATGCTGGTCAACCAGCATGATCGTGCTGGCTGACCAGTTAAATTGGTACCAGACGTATAGAATACGTGCTAGTTTGTGCTGGATATGGTATATTGCTAAAAACAATAGCAGCCAACTCAAAGCGTGATTTTTTTCCATGTTTTGTCTGCATTTTGTCCATGTTTATAGACAACAGTATGTCATCCAGGGTCAGAAACCACATAAGCAAGCCTGAGATTAATTAACAACTCGAACTGTTTGAGGTAAGTGTGTGATTCACTTTCATGATGATCTTCCATTACTCTGCAGCTACATTAGCCTTGTATAGCAAAATAATCCAAATGTCAGGCACCCAACTTGGCTTGTTGACTACATGGAATAATGAGGAAATTAGATTTATGACCAAGTCACCACTTTAATTAATGCTTGAGAGGAAGCTGAGAAAGTTATGTTCAAGAGATACTCCACATTTCTGCATAATTAAATGGTGAAGATGTAAACAAAGTCATTCAGAGTGGTCTGATGTAAAACATACTGGTCTTTTCTAGGAATTTCTAGGAACCAAACTGAAGCTATGAATGCCTCCAAAAGTTACATGACAGAAAGGTATTGCATGAAGTGGCTATGAATATGTTGCGTGATGTCTAAAACATTGTTTTATGACGGTGTTAATATTAGCTTTTGGCTTCATTATTGTTACATACATAAGATTGTTGTAAGGCAAAACATTTACTGCTATTTAGTCAACATTGCATATAAACACTCATGATATACATGTAGGTTCACAGGTCACAAAATGGTTCTGTTTATGTCATAGACATGGCAACCCCTGGTTTCTATCACCAACACTGTAGAGAACTTGCTTGTAAATTGACACATGGATACGTTTCTCTACATCAAATCACTCTGAATGACTTTGCACCTCAGTTACGCAAAAATTATGATACATTTTCCTCCCTTTAATCAGGCCGAACTCTGGAGATCTCCCTGCACATTCTGAAAATAAAATAAAAGTGACTCAGCATACATTATGGCATTTAAAGTATTCTCACATGAATGGGTCCTCGCCGGGTCTAGGCCAGGCCACGTAGCAAAGAGTCCTCTTGGGTAATTTCCTAATGGTGGAGAAGAAGCAGAGGGGAAAGGCCAGCACCACAGCCAGCACCCAGATACATACGATCACCACTTTAGTAGCAGTGGCTGACAGATGAGGCTTCAGCGGATGAATTATGGCCATGTACCTGCAAACATACACATACGGACTCAATGTTCAGCTACGATGCGCATAAAGAATTATAGTCAACTTTTACTCTGCTTCCTAATGATAGCGCTGCAATAAAAGCACGAGAGGCAATATTTACACACTGTATTTTATGCTTCTGTTTCCTGCTATGAGGTAGAAGATGACTTGCAATGGTTCAAGTTCAAGAGCAGAAGTCTCAGAGTTGGTACTATTACACCCCTGAACTAAATCTTTCCACAGCACTGCAAAAGCAGCCTACAAACGTTGCCCTTAGGGGTGGGCGATATGGCAAATGTTCAATGCTATGATACAAAGACATTTTCATGCTGCGTATCGCAATACTCTGCTGAGTTTTGAAAATTTGGCAGAAAGAATGCACCAGCATGTAGTGCCACAATCAAAAAACACGCTGTGCTAGACTGAATCCACTTAAACAGGACTACTTATGCTCCCTTTGTAATGAGACATGCATTTTTTTAAGTGCTGATGATGAAGGAATATGAAACTATCCAAAATAATGCAGCATCGGGGACACAGGGGAGGCCACAATGCTACCACATGATGTGCTCGATGCTTTGGACCCTTAACATAAGTGCCATTACCTAAAAGAGTGAGCCTGTTTATAGCACAAAATGTAAAGCAAAGTACATCATAACAGTTGCGGTATACAGCCTAACCTTACCATGAGTTGCTGAATATTAGGGCAGTGGACTTTTTGGTAATTTTGGTACTTTTGAATGGCTGTCTATTATGAATGCTTTAATTAAACAGGAATCATTTTACAGCTTAGCAGATTTCGAAGGGAAAGAAAAGCAAACAATTCCATGACAATCACCCTACTGGAAATATCCCATACTTGGACAAATTGGATGGTACTACTGGAAATGGTTTTGAATGCACAGTATGTTTAGTACATACTTCTTTGAGATGATGACACCGAATAGTGAAGATTCCTGGTATGGCACTCATCACTAAAGATAGGATGTAGTGCTGGGATTTGTGTAGGCACTAGACAGCTTGTTCGTGGGTCAATTATTTTTCTAGGGCAGGCGAGGTTATTTAGAGGCACACAAAGCCAGAGCACTCTGAGTGACCTCGCAATCAGAAAGCCAGAGAGAAATGCCTCCTACGCTGTGCATTAGCTCGCACAGCCTGGTGTACACACACACACACACACACACACACACACACACACACACACACACACACACAGGCAACACACACAGGTTTCTCATGAAGTCAGAATATATATATATATATATATATATATATATATATAGATTCTGATATATATATATATATATATATATATATATATATATATATATATATATATATATATATATATATATGTCATACATACTTAAGTATATAAACATATATATATGTATATGTATATGCATACTTCTCGTATCTCCAAAATAACATACATGTAAGTCAATGGACTTTTCCCATGTAATTTTGTGTTGTTTCTTTTAGTCCATTCATCATGAAATGTACACACAATGTAAAGGGCAAGTATTTTCAAATGATGTAACAAATTGAAAACCAGCAAAAAAGGAGATACAACGTTTTGTTCCAATAGTAGCAATAAACAATGCATATTAAATGCTATAAAGTAATAGTAGTATGTATTAATATCTCCTTTACTAACCTGTTGTTGTCCCCATCCCAACTTTTTTGAAATGTGTTGTTGGCTTTAAATTCAAAATGGACACACATTTGATCAAAAAACAATAAAATTTCTCAGTTTCAACATTTTAATTGTCTTTGTCCTATTTTCAATTACATATAGGGTTTAAATTATCTGCACATCATTGCATTTTGTTTCTTTACATTTTGCACAGCATCCTAATATTTTTGATAATGGGGTTGTATATTGTGGTTGTCATAATTTGAAAAATGTCTTTACACTTTATATAAAAGTTAATGATGTACAGACCAGCGGAATCGTCCAAAACGACTTGGATATACAAAAACATATATCTGGCTCCATTATCTCCCATTACGAATGTTTTACCTTCTCCTTTAACGATTTTGGAAATACAAGCTGTTGTTTTTTTGCGATATGATCTACAGGTATGTATGCACTGGTTTTCTGTATGAAATTAGAATATGTATTATGTGCAATACTTACACACACACACACACACACACACACACACACACACACACACACACACACACACACACACACACACATCTAATGATGATATATACAATATATGTATATATCATTCAATATTAATGGGTCCTTCACAGATGTTCATTTCACCCATGCCATGTGCACTAATTAAACCCTAGCCATCATAAATTCTGGCATTTCCAAAAAAAATGTGAACATTGATTCATCGGACCACAGGAGACTTCTCCACTTCCTCTCAGTCCATTTTAAATGAGCTCGGCCCAGAGAAGGTGGAAGCGTTCCTTTATCCTGTTTATGTACAGTTTCTTCTTTGTGTTTTAGAGCATTAACTTGCATTTAAGGATGCAGTGACTAACTCTTTTCACAGTCAGTGGTTTACAGAAGTGTTTCTGAGCCCATGCAGTGATTTCCTCTACAAAATCATGGCTGTTTTTAATGCAGTGCTGCCCAAAGATCACAGCAGCAAATACTGTTTTTTGGCCTTGTCCTTTGCATACAGAGGTTTCTCCAGATTCTCTGAATCTTTTAATGTTATTATGTACCATAGTTCTTTGCTGTTTTACATCGAGAAAGGTTATTCTTTAATTGTTGCACTATTAGATAATGCAGTCACTCACAAAGTGGTCATCTTTATGTCTGAAATACTCAGCCTCTCTGGGATGCTTTTTATACCCAATCATGTTTCTGACCTGTTGCCAATTAACCACCAGGTGTTTTTTCATACATTACACAATGTACCAGCCTTTCATTGCCCCCGTCTCAACTTTTTTGGAATGTGTTGTTGGCATCAGATTCAAATATCTTTACGTTTTTTATGCAAATCTTTTTCAAAAAACGGCAAGATTTCTTAGTTTCAATATTTGATATGCTGTCTTTATAGGGTTTAAATGATTTGCACATCATTGCATTTTGTTGTTTTTTTTCTTACATTTTGCACAGCGTTCCAGCTTTACAAAAAAAAACAATAATGCAGTAAGTTCACAAGACCACTGAGTACCGAAAACATGAACACCACACAAGGATTAAAAAAAGTCTAACTTATCTTTGGTAAAAACCTCTTTCCAAAGTCAGGTTATGGGCCATTTCTGTCCTGAAAATGTACTAAAACAAACCTATGTTCACACATTAAGGTGCCCTGTCTGATCTTTGCCAGAGGTACAGTGCGATTTACAGTTTATGGTTTTATTTTGAAGCCATTCTTACATGAAAGTACTTACCAAGGCAGATAACACAATTACATGACATCAAAACCTTTAAAGAAGCAATTGCATCAAGTACCGCTTGATCTCTCTAAAGAACCAGACCATCTTTCAAGCAGCAGCAGCATATCTAACAGCCCTTATAGATTCACAAGCTTCACTGAAGGCCACATGGAGGTGCATTCCTGAGTTAGAGAGCAATACAGAGCTGCTGACGTGAGAAATGAGCACTGGAGGAGAGAAAGAAGGGCCATATTACTGCAAAAAAAGAAGCCAACACCAGCTCTGTCAAAAACGTTAAACATTAACTCAACGGAACTCAGTCTGGGTGAGAGTGGCGTCGTCACAAATTTGATTCAGGCTCGTCTTCTCTGAGTTAAACTGTGCCGACGTGCGCTTGTGCCTGGCAAACACTTCATCGGAATTACACCAATCCGCTGACATTTACTGCCTAACAGCAGCGCACGCAACAAATGTGCCTGGAACTTGCAGATTCTAGTGAAAACACCACACATTAAACCTCGATTAACTTCTTGTCATTCCTCATTTGTTGACGGAACTGCCCTGCCACCGTTGTACACCGCCGGTTACGCAAGACAGCTGATGTCTCTGACAGGATCAATAAGTAGCAAACCCCATTAAGATTTAATGGAAAATCGTTAAAAATGAACGAGCGGATAAGCAGTAGTGAGTGGCAAGGACTCCGGGCGGGTTGGCTGGCTGGGAAATAGCTTTTCTTTGTATGGCATTCAAACAGAAACATAGTGAAGACCCTACTACTGATCTGTGACTCGTCACATGACCACCATTCAGAGAACAGCAATGATATGAACGATGGATTCCTTTAATAGATGTCTACAGTATACATTGCTATAGTATTTACACGTAATTACATTAAATGTTATTACATATACATTCTGTAATGGTTCTGGACTGAGCCTTCATTTCTACCTGACAGAGTTTTCTACCTTTTTTTTCTGCAAACTAAGTGTCGCACATAGTTCTTGTCTTGTTGTCATGAGCTATGAACAGAGCATTATTTACATATACAAACCTTCTTTTGTTATATTGTCTTAAAAACAAGGGCTCATACAAGGGTTCCTTTGAGTGATTGCCATGAATAAACTTTTCCATGTATAGTTCTAGGGAAAAAAAGTGAATTGGTTCAAAACCTTTATAGAGATTCAGACCTCAAAAAATATCGTTTTGTTGTCTTTTCAAGGTTCTCAATTAAAGGTTGTTCCTAAAACGGCACGTCCAAGCCAAGAACCTTTAGGGGCGTATCACATCGCTTAGTCTTCACTTTGACAGAATTCCCAATAGAAATAATTTTCCAAGTTTTCATTCATGAATGTTCTCACAGCAAATATCAAACCAATACATCGTTCCACTAGGAATCCTTGTGGTGTCAATCGGTCATGACTGCCAGACTTACTGTTGATCAATACGCCAGCAGATGAAACCAAGCTAGCTTTAGATGCTCTTACATCAGTCATCAGTCTCAACATTATGACAGAATTCCCAATGTAATATCATTTTCCAAGTTGTCATTCATGAGTGTTCATGCGTATATTAAATAAATATATAATTCCTTTAGTGTTTATCGACAGACTAGTAAATAGAACCCAGCTGGCTTTAGTGATGCTCTTACTTCAGTCATCAAACAAAATGATAAAGAAACCAGCCATTGATTTTATTCAACTCAAAATAGACGCCGGAGACAAGTTGTTTACCCTGTCAGCTAGAATGAAGACACCAAACTGAGGTAGGTTATCTAGATAGCAAGTTGCCTGGCTACGTTTTTGTCTATTAGCTTGTTGTCCTCCATCTGATGTCATTTCTGTCAGTCATCACATTTCTGAGCAGGCAATTCTGAGCAGTGTTGAGATACTGAGGTTCAAAACTGATATGTGGAACAAGTCTCTGGACATAAAAATATACATGACAGGGACTCTAAATTTAGTAGAGTAAATGTATTAGAGTTTTTTTTTTTTGGGAACGGGCCAATTGGAGACAGAACCTTCTAATCCTAAAATATCCTATCCTAATCCTTTAATTCCAAGCAGAAAGTGAGTGCCACTTTCTGCTTGGAATTATAAGGTCCTATCTGGCAAAACATGAAAAGAAGCAACGATTTTCAAGGAACACAAACAGTTTGTACTCATCATTTGGTTTGTAGCAGAGTGTCTAAACGAGAAAGTTAAATTCTATGACAGGAATTTATTTCTATTATTTATTTATTTCTTAAGACATTTATTTCTTGTTTAGACAAAGCACTTCACTGTAAGCCACTCTGGATAACAGCGTCTGCTAAATGCTGTAAATGTAAATGTTTGAGGACAAATCATGTTTTTCTTATTCTAAAAACAATAATTAATGAAGTATAAAGGTCAGTGCTAAGTATTTTGTCCAGTGCAGAGGTCAGTTTTAGGTAGGAACCATTAGTTTAACTGTCCTATAGGTTTCACAGCAACCCGCTACTGTAATGAACTGTCCCAGCAAGTAAGTGTAGCAGTTCAGTCTCAAGGCAGAACGAGGTTTTGTTTAATATCAGAAATATGACTCTAATGAGCCAAAATTGTCTTATTATGGATGAAAGAATGAAATGAACATTAATTCAAATTCAATTCAAATGTTTACTTTTCACTTTTAAAATGCGCCATTTATGAAATTTAAGACCAGTTTTATAAACTTTTCCCGCAGTTACTGAGCAGTGCGGCAAAGCAGCAGAACCTGATTGGCCCTCTGTGTGTGTTGGAACTGCCAATTGGCTCACAGTTAGAACCTTATAGAACAAAGCTAGAGTTTGACTTTGGGCACAGAACGCCTCACATGATGTTAGGAAGTTCTCAAAGAATAACAATATATGAAAAACTCAATTTTGACAAAAATGTCAGACAGAACTAAGGTAGATCATTCCAAGGGGACAAAATTTCACCCCAAAGCAACTGCAGCTTTTCAAAAGCTAGTTTTTCTTCATCAGAATGGCATTTTCCTTATCTTTAAACAGGAAAATCTCACTCTAGATGACTGTGGCACTGGCACTAGGTGTGAATAAGCGCATTTACAACAGATGCAGTGGTGGTTCTATTTTTCATTTGGTCCTTTTAAGACTGCTAAAGTCTGAAACTCATGTAGAAAGTGATGCAAAAAGGCAGGTGGTCCTCTATACATGTGGTATGCTTTTAAAAAGTTTTTTAAGGGTTCTAGTAAAGAAAGTGGTTCTATATACAATCACGGACACTCAAAGGCCCTTTTGCATGATTAAAGGGTTCATGCAGCACCCTTTTGGGTGTATAGATTCATAGAAAATGGTTCTATATAGAACCATCTGCAGTAAGGTCATACACTTAGTAGAAAACTCCATAAGTGGCTGCATTTACTTGGGCATTGATGGAACTGTCAACTGTTCTATGAATGAATACTGATGAATCAAGTGGGGACATTCAGCTCAAGTAAGTGGCCGGAGTGGATCACTGGTGAGGCAGATACATGAAGTGCTATTGCCAAAGAAAGCATTTTAATCAGCCAGCCTTTTAAATTCTTAGTAAAGGTGTCATAAGGGTTCTTTGGACACCACAGAGGAACCCATTCCGATAAGTGAATGTGAAGAACCTTCATATAGTGAAAAGGTTTGTCCTGGAACCATAAGTCGAGGCCAAGAACCACTGAAGAACCTTTATTTTTAGGAGCGTAGATGTCAATCTGAGTTGAACACCACTTTGGAAGCCTGTTTGTTTTGTCTGTCTGCTTGTTTATTTCTTTGTTGATCGCCTGGCTTTGCTTTAACTCAGGGTGGCAGGCCGTCAGAGGGTGGGCTCAGGGCTTAGCGCTCTCCACTCGGCTAAGCCTGGTGAGTGCCGAAAAAAAATGAAAATAGCTGCACATCAAAAGACATCGACTGCAGTCTGACAGAGTGATGTCTATATGTGCCGATCACTCAACCGTCATGGATGTCCAGCCAGCTCAATAACCGTTCACGCACTAATTAAGCGCTCTATCAATAGACCATTCGACTTGTATTGGGGACTTGTAGTTCCCAATAATCGTCTGATGGAAGTCCTCCACATGGTTCCCAAAATGATTTACCTAAGTGCCCGTATCGACTCGCACTGGCACCACGTGCCTTTAAAAGGTATTAAGCCACCCATATAAGCACAGTTCCACTCATGACAAAGCTATTGATCACTCCTAAAAGCCACTATTTAGTACTGTAGTGTGTTTTTCTGGACTGGAGCAAACCTGCCAGGTATCAAAAGAACTGTGGGTTGTCAAAATGAAAGGGGACAGCAGGATGTGGACGGAAAGAGGGGATTATATGAAGGCTGAATGTCAGCAGGTGGCAAAGAACCCTGCACACATGAACCCCAGCTTATTTATAGCAACAAACAGAACCATTTTTCCACTTTACTCCAAATGCAAGACATGACTGGTGTCTGAAATTTGCTTCTTTAGTTTGGCACTGGAGCTACACGGCTAATTTAGCTAACAAGCTATGATGGATACTTCACCTATTAACACTGTGCAAGCTTCATGCCTAATCTGCAACCTGTATGTGGTTTCTGACAATTTGTCAACCAAACCTGTCTTAGCTGATGGGTTATGCAATAATTTATTCAATTTTTCGACATAATTCGATTATTAAGGTGTGTATATAGCCCGTATCTAGGAAAAAGATTTTATAGCTTTTTTTTGTACCTGAACATTCAGCTGACAACAGTTTAGCCCCATTCACACACCCTGACATTATAAGGAGTGTTTCAGCCTTGAGTGCTTGCTGAATAGGGTGCAATACAGGATAGCCAGTCAGAACAGAGCTCATTTACATACACGCGTAGTAAGATAAAAACAGCCTGTTTAATTCTAAGGGATAAAAAAGGGTTGGAAAATGGTCGATTAACATGGATCATGACTGTTATTGGTACATACAATCACCAAACCTCATAAGTGGATGTCAAGGGAAAAATGCCATAGAAACGTAGGACATGGATTTATCTCTATCAACATGAATAAAATGGCTATCTGTGTAGAAGACATCATGACGTCTGGCTCCTATCAACACTACACACCTAAAAAAAGTGGTCCTTCGTGGATTCTTCAGTTAAGAAAATGGTTCTAGGTAGAACCACAAACACTGAAAGAGACCTTTGCATGATTAAAGGGTTCAGTGTATGGTGAAAGTCTGCCGACGGTTCTATATAGAACCATTTTTTTTACAAAGGGTTATAAATAGCACGCAAAAGGGTTCTTCTCTCGTCACAAGCTTCACTTCGGCACAGTTGAGGAATGCTTTTCAAAAAAGGCTCTATATAGATCCATACACAAGAAATTCTCCATCAGTCTGTAGAACCATTTCCTGATGCAAAGACCCTTTAACCTCACAAAGGGTTCTTTGAGTGTTCATTGTTCTATAAAGAGCCGTTTTCTTAACTAAGGAACCTTTGAAACACATTGTTCTTAGGAGTGTGCGTTGAAGAAAGAGTTGGTAAACGGCTCTGCGATGCAACTCTGAATGACCCATCTCAACCACTAAATTATGCAGAGAATTTGAAGAATCTGTGAAACTGTCTAAACAAAGGCACCTGCTCTGAGAACTGAGCATGACCGATACACAAC
Source organism: Pygocentrus nattereri (assembly GCF_015220715.1). Classification (NCBI taxonomy): domain Eukaryota; kingdom Metazoa; phylum Chordata; class Actinopteri; order Characiformes; family Serrasalmidae; genus Pygocentrus; species Pygocentrus nattereri. Next base: position 27,049,219 of record NC_051232.1, on the reverse strand, counting down.
ACGTTTTTTCTATCATCTCCTTTTGTACATGATCACCGGGGGGACTGCTGGAAAGTGGTTAATTGTACAACTCCTCTAGGCTTATTCTGTCCATCAGAATAGCCATGCTGTCTCTAAGGCCCTGATCGCTTTAGGTCATCTTAGAACGGTCTGTACTTTTCTATGCCTCTCCTTCACGGGTACACAATCTTGATATTAAGGGAGGGGAGATTGTTTGGGCCAGCTGAGGGTGATAACACTCTGTACAGCTGTTATTTGCTTCTGCTCTCTGTGGGAGAAGGAACCGAACTGGTGATCTGTGAACATCACTTTATGAAGACGTTTTTGAAATACATCTAACCTTCTAACTCCTCTAAGGGGCATGACCTCTGTCCAGTTTATTCACAATAACTTGTATAACAACTCTAGACATCAACACTGTCCTCATGGGTTCAGTACTACAGCAGATCGTAGAACAGCGCCAGGGGGCAGAACATGTTCTAACATTGTAGACAGGCTATCTCAATTCCTCTGAGGGTATGTCAGTGATGAAAAAGGCCACTAAGGCAGGGCTGGTAAATGCCCTGTTGACTTAAATTAACATTCAAATAAAAAATGGCTCAGTACGCCCCCCTAAACTCTAGGGTTGTTATTTAGTTATTAACCCCTTACATGAACAGGGCCTGCCAGGGGACCCAAAGTCGTATTACACACTTCTATAACCTGAGAATAACTCAATCAGTTTGGATTGATGTCCCTATAGTTAGTGAATAGCATGCATTTTTATGTAATAACTTCAGATTTTAAAGGGCTAAGGAAAATGGGTTCCTCTGTGGTGTCTATAGAACGCTTTTGACACCTTTATTAAGAATGTAAAAGGCTGGTTGATTAAAATGCTTTCTTTGGCAATAGCACTTCATGTATCTGCTTCACCAGTGATCCAGTCCAGCCACTTACTTGAGCTGAATGTCCCCACTTGATTCATCAGTATTCATTCATAGAACAGTTGACAGTTTCATTAATGCCCAAGTAAATGCAGCCACTTATGGAGTTTTCTACTGAGTGAATGACCATTACTGCAACGCATTATGCAGTCAGGCTTGATCAGTGGAAAATATGCTAATCATCCACGATTGTACGGTCCTTGAATGTTGTAGTCCACTATAAAAAAGACGGTGCATCAAGGGTTCTTTAGGAAATGGTTCTATAGAACCATGGGCACTCAAAGAACTCTTTGCACCTTTGAAAATAAAGGTTCCTAAATGGTTCTTTCTAAATGGCCTGGAGGTGTGGTTCCCTATATTCAAGCCCATGACTGCCCACGTAAAAAATAATAAGCGATGCGGTTTTATTGGTACAGAACCTTTACATCATGTTGGGGTTCTTCCGACTTCAAAAGGGTTCTTTATACCCACACTTGTCATTTACAAGGATAGTCATGTTGAGAATCAAACATTTAAATCAAAAGTGGTTCTTCATCTATGGTATCACACTTTTCTTCTCTATCCACCTCTATTGTGTGTAAAATGTATCTGTGGGAACGTTTTTTTTTCACATTTACTTTCAATGTAAGTTATAAGGGAAAAAATCTAGAACTGACAAGAAATAAGACAATCTGCACTACGAAACAAAGAAGCTGTTGGTGTTCTCAGAATAATGGACTGACCACCCCAGCGTCCAGACTTCAACATCACTGAACAGGTTTAGGATCACCTGGATTGTGGGAAGTGGAAAATGTAACTAATTCTAGGACTGAACTTTAGACTTTGCCCATCAGACAAACAGCAGTCTTTGAGAGAGAGAAGAAAATCAAGCCCCACTTTTACTTCAAATCTGAAAAAATCCACAGGTGCTTCTGTCCATCCTTCCACTGTGAGAAAACCACTCCACACTGGACGAGTAGCTGTCATAAAGCTGTTCCTGAGAAGAACAATGACCAGACCACCCAGGAGTCCAGACCTCAGCATCACTGAATGCTTGATTCACTCTGAAGGTGAAAAATATCCCTACATATTTCTTTGAGGAACTGAAAGTGAAATTTCTTATATTTTGGGCAGGGTGGTAGGAACGTATAGAGAGAAAAAAAGGGCTTACAATCCATGACAAACCAAACACCTCATCCGTAAAGCAAGGTGGCATTTCCATGTATAAGCAGTCGTTTGTCTTTTTGATCACATGACTGGCATTAGAATAGGTTCTGGAGTGCAGAGAGGGATAATAAATGATCAGACTCAAGCAAACGTCTGAGGACCCAGTGGACTGTGTCCATTGTGTTATACTTGTTATATATGGCAAATAAACCTTGACGTTCTCTATCACTAAAAAGCAATGAGATCTTCCCTGTTGGGTAGAGGATTCAACGGTGAGAATGAATGAGTGTTTGCTTCTCTCATACCGCCCCCCGGAGATATTGTAAATAAGTTATTAGAGCTGGCTAATGGGCAATCGTGTGAGCAGTCTTCAGTTCCATTAGAAGTGCTGCGACACAGTCTGCCCTAAGCTGTTTCTGAATGTAAAGAGGTGGTCTTAAGTGTAAAATCCATATTATGCAGCTAAAGAACATTTCTCTTAGCTCTGGAATGTTTCATAATAAGTAAGCATTTCTGAACTCCGGGCTAAAACTAGTGCTTATCTTCTTAGCTTCCCAGAAAATCTCAACAACAACATTAACACTTATGTATGGGTATTCCTGACTTTGTGGGGTATTTCCACTGCCTTCTGTGCTCATGCAGCTTATTTTTTCTGTGCTAAGCCTATCCTAAACCTAATCTTTTTTGGCTCTTTTCCTTTTTCTAATAACACCTTCATCTATATAAGCTAATGTGGCACAACTGCACCTGCACACATGTCCCCACAATGTCAAAATGTGCTTATTTACCACCTTTCTGGGTCCCAAAAAAGTGCTAAAAACACATTCAAATATACACATACACACGTCACATTTATATTCCTATCTTCATTATATGACTTTCTGTATGCTGTAAATGCTGCTGCGCTACACCTAACCCGACACTAAACTTTAACCAGCTTTGGCCTCTTTTTCGTCTTCTGAAGCTTGAAAAGGTTTTGATTCTGCCTAGGCAGTAGCAAAAATGTCCCCACAATGTCAAAATGTTCTTGTTTTACAACAACCCAGGGATGTTTGGTCCCCACAAAAAGCTAAATACACACCCACACTTTCCACATTTCTATGCTTGGGTTTGGATTGAATTCATTCTAATCAATCATCATTTCTACATGAATACACTGTGTTACATCAGCACAACTGCAGAGTGACTCCCAAAGCTAGTAACCTGAAAGACGGCGTAATGTGGATGTGATACGTTGTAATGTACACCTATGAGTTAATTCAATGTATCACATGGTCCCCATAAAGAGCTAAATGCGTACACACATTTGTCACATCTGTATTCTTGACACTGATATTTCGATTACTTTGTGTATGTCTGACATTATTTTTCAGCTGAATGCTGATTTTTAGTGCTGTGGACTTTTAGGGCTTTTCCTTTTATCTAACAAATAAATGAATGCATGTAAGAATGAATGACTGACTGAGTGATTGCAGCATTTTCCAAGCCAGTTTTTCATCATCCAAGGCATTTTTGGTGGCCAAAAAGGGCAAAATATCCGCACAGTTTTGTCACTATAAGATAATGTCTAGGATTTTCTGTATGACTGTAGGTAAAAGCTCCTACATCAACACTTCATCTAAACTATATATATATATATATATATATATATATATATATATATATATATATATATACATATACATATATATATATATATATATATATATATA